>NC_058080.1:157442333-157742333 GCF_014858855.1 Bufo gargarizans
AATCGTCTTATAAATTACACAACAGTCTTGTGGATGTAGCTCTTTGCTTCGCAGTACACGGCTGACTTCTTTTTCATTATAAATCAAATAACCATTTTTTTAACCATAAATACACTTTTCAGCAAATATTTTGCACTTCATGAGTATTTCTGCTAAACGATGGCATGAGAGAGACTGATGAATAAACCTTAATGTTTTCAGACTCTCTCTATAATTAGAGAATGGTATTGCACATGAGTCTAGAAGCTATGATAAACAATCGCTAGAAAAGAATATTCCAAATGTCAATGCTTTGGGACTCACTGAACCTTGGAGCGCAACATAAGATTTATGAAGCAGGCCTGCGATTTCCTTATGATTAACCAGTTATACAGTTCAACGGTATTGTGAATATCACTGAGCAAAGCTTGGAGGTTCTGGGCTCTGTGGGGATATTGTTACCAGGTTTGTGAACCAAACTGAATACATTAATACTACTAATAAGTTGGTTTTAATAAGTCATTGTTTAATTGCTGTATTTTATTCCCTGTGTGGCTTATTATTTTTTTTACTGTGTTTTTAGCTCTTCATCTCCTGTTTGTATTATATTTTTTTACAGAGTAATCTAAACCATAACAGCAAACGCAACATCTGGATTCCAACAAAAATTGCCCCCATCTCTCAATATTCATCTTGAGGCAAAATTGTCTGTAATAGTATACGCTAACAAGAATATAATGAAGTAATGCGGGAAGAGCATATATTTCTTCATAAAGTATCTTCTGGGGGAACTGAGGGATGCACTGCCATTTTAGAAATACATTTTATTATGAGGGATTGGACGGAATTGGAGCAAACGGATGTCAATACAATGACATCCGTCCTCCATTGAGGTCTAGGTTAAATAAAACAGAAACGTTTGTTTCCATTTTAAAGAATAGACAGGCGGATCCATCGGATGGAAGGCTGAAAATCAGCAAAATGCTGGTGTTAGCCCACCCTAGGGCCTGTTTTCACATTTACGTGAAACAGATCAAGCAAGCTGTCAGATCCGTCCCTGCTGGGTGCAGCCATGAGCTGCTGGCATTCGTTTCTGCCCCATTCACTATAATGGGGGCTGGTGGAGATTCAGCTGCAATCCGGCAAATATGCCGAGGAGTGGCCAGTAGGGTGGAGCGAAGCTGAACTGGGGCCCGGACCCGAACCCGGACTTTTTTCACTGAAGTTCAGGTTCGGTGTTCAGGTATTATTTTCCATTATAACATGCTTATAACGGAAAATAATAGAAATTCTTAAGAAAGAATTCTAAATAAAATGGCCATTGAGGGGTTAAAAATAATTGAAAAAACTCACCTCATCCACTTGATCGCGCAGCCGGTATCCTCTTTCTTTTTTCTGCAGGACCTGCAAAAGAACCTGCGATCACGTCACTGTGCTCACCACATAGTGAGCGCAGTGACGTAATCGCAGGTCCTGCTGAGTAAATATAGAAGGACCTGCGGTGACTTCACTGCGCTCACTATTGGTCCCCATTGACTTTGGGGTCCGGGTTCGGGGTCAAGTTTGGGTCCCAAACTCGAACTTTGACCTGAAGTTCAGTCGAACCCGGCGAACCTTAACTTCCACTGGTTTGCTCATCCCTAGCAGCCAGACAAATACAGCTGCATGCGTGTATCCCCACCAGTCATAGGAGTGGAGTGTGAGCATAGAGACCTTCCTGGCAGATGGCGCTCATAGGCAGCAACCAACTGACTACACAGCATGTATATAGTAATACATTTTTGCATCCCTCTCAGTTCTAAAAAATGCACCCATTTTTGACTTATAGCGAGGGTCTAACGATGTGGATAGTCAGTAGTCATCCCTCTCAGGGGCGGACACAGACTACAGAGGGCCCCTATGCAAAGAATGTGCCTCACCTCTATACAAGTAGGCCCTATTACATACAGTCGTGGCCAGAATTTTGAGAATTACATAAATATTGGAAATTGGAAAAGTTGCTGCATAAGTTTTTATAATAGCAATTTGCATATACTCCAGAATGTTATGAAGAGTGATCAGATGAATTGCATAGTCCTTCTTTGCCATGAAAATTAACTTAATCCCAAAAAAAACTTTCCACTGCATTTCATTGCTGTCATTAAAGGACCTGCTGAGATCATTTCAGTAATTGTCTTGTTAACTCAGGTGATAATGTTGACAAGCACAAGGCTGGAGATCATTATGTCAGGCTGATTGGGTTAAAATGGCAGACTTGACCTGTTAAAAGGAGGGTGATGCTTGAAATCATTGTTCTTCCATTGTTAACCATGGTGACCTGCAAAGAAATGCGTGCAGCCATCATTGCGTTGCATAAAAATGGCTTCACAGGCAAGGATATTATGGCTACTAAGATTGCACCTCAATCAACAATTTATAGGATCATCAAGAACTTCAAGGAAAGAGGTTAAATTATTGTTAAGAAGGCTTCAGGGCATCCAAGAAAGTCCAGCAAGCGCCAGGATAATCTCCTAAAGAGGATTCAGCTGCGGGATCAGAGTGCCACCAGTGCAGAGCTTGCTCAGGAATGGCAGCAGGCAGGTGTGAGCGCATCTGCACGCACAGTGAGGCGAAGACTTTTGGAAGATGGCCTGGTGTCAAGAAGGGCAGCAAAGAAGCCACTTCTCTCCAAAAAAAACCATAAGGGACAGATTGATCTTCTGCAGAAAATATGGTGAATGGACTGCTAAGGACTGGGGCAAAGTCATATTCTCCGATAAAGCCTCTTTCCGATTGTTTGGGGCATCAGGAAAAAGGCTTGTCCGGAGAAGAAAAGGTGAGCGCTACCATCAGTCTTGTGTCATGCCAACAGTAAAGCATCCTGAGACCATTCATGTGTGGGGTTGCTTCTCGTCCAAGGGAGTGGGCTCACTCACAATTTTGCCCAAAAACACAGTCATGAATAAAGAATGGTACCAAAACACCCTCCAACAGCAACTTCTTCCAACAATCCAACAACAGTTTGGTGAAGAACAATGCATTTTCCAGCACGATGGAGCACCGTGCTATAAGGCAAAAGTGATAACTAATTGGCTCGGGAACCAAAACGTTGACATTTTGGGTCCATGGCCTGAAAACTCCCCAGATCTTAATCCCATTGAGAACTTGTGGTCAATCCTCAAAAGGCGGGTGGACAAACAAAAACCCACTAATTCTGACAAACTCCAAGAAGTGATTATGAAAGAATGGGTTGCTATTAGTCAGGAATTGGCCGAGAAGTTGATTGAGAGCATGCCCAGTCGAATTGCAGAGGTCCTGAAAAAGAAGGGCCAACACTGCAAATACTGACTCTTTGCATAAATGTCATGTAATTGTCAATAAAAGCCTTTGAAACGTATGAAGTGCGTGTAATTATACAGGTCCTTCTCAAAAAATTAGCATATTGTGATAAAGTTCATTATTTTCTGTAATGTACTGATAAATATTAGACTTTCATATATTTTAGATTCATTACACACCAACTGAAGTAGTTCAAGCCTTTTATTATTTTAATATTGATGATTTTGGCATACAGCTCATGAAAACTCAAATTTCCTATCTCAAAAAATTAGCATATTTCATCCGACCAATAAAAGAAAAGTGTTTTTAATACAAAAAAAGTCAACCTTCAAATAATTATGTTCAGTTATGCACTCAATACTTGGTCGGGAATCCTTTTGCAGAAATGACTGATAGCGGCCTTAAGCTCATCCAGAGTGTTGGGTCTTGCGTCTCTCAACTTTCTCTTCCCAATATCCCACACATTCTCTATGGGGTTCAGGTCAGGAGAGTTGGCAGGCCAATTGAGCACAGTAATACCATGGTCAGTAAACCATTTACCAGTGGTTTTGGCACTGTGAGCAGGTGCCAGGTCGTGCTGAAAAATGACATCTTCATCTCCATAAAGCTTTTCAGCAGATGGAAGCATGAAGTGCTCCAAATCTCCTGATAGCTAGCTGCATTGACCCTGCCCTTGATAAAACACAGTGGACCAACACCAGCAGCTGACATGGCACCCCAGACCATCACTGACTGTGGGTACTTGACACTGGACTTCAGGCATTTTGGCATTTCCCTCTCCCAGTCTTCCTCCAGAATCTGGCACCTTGATTTCCGAATGACATGCAACAGTCCAGTGCTGCTTCTCTGTAGCCCAGGTCAGGCGCTTCTGCCGCTGTTTCTGGTTCAAAAGTGGCTTGACCTGGGGAATGCGGCACCTGTAGCCCATTTCCTGCACACGCCTGTACACGGTGGCTCTGATGTTTCTACTCCAGACTCAGTTCACTGCTTCCGCAGGTCCCCCAAGGTCTGGAATCGGTCCTTCTCCACAATCTTCCTCAGGGTCCGGTCACCTCTTCTCGTTGTGCAGCGTTTTCTGCCACACTTTTTCCTTCCCACAGACTTCCCACTGAGGTGCCTTGATACAGCACTCTGGGAACAGCCTATTCGTTCAGAAATTTCTTTCTGTGTCTTACCCTCTTGCTTGAGGGTGTCAATGATGGCCTTCTGGACAGCAGTCAGGTCGGCAGTCTTACCCATGATTGCGGTTTTGAGTAATGAACCAGGCTGGGAGTTTTTAAAAGGCTCAGAAATCTTTTGCAGGTGTTTAGAGTTAATTAGTTGATTCCGATGATTAGGTTAATAGCTCGTTTAGAGAACCTTTTCATGATATGCAAATTTTTTGAAATAGGAATTTTGGGTTTTCATGAGCTGTATGCCAAAATCATCAATATTAAAACAATAAAAGGCTTGAACTACTTCAGTTGGTGTGTAATGAATCTAAAATATATGAAAGTCTAATGTTTATCAGTACATTACAGAAAATAATGAACTTTATCACAATATGCTAATTTTTTGAGAAGGACCTGTATTTCACTACATCACAGAAACAACTGAAACAAAGATCTAAAAGCAGTTTAGCAGCAAACTTTGTGAAAACTAATATTTGTGTAATTCTCAAAACTTTTGGCCACAACTGTACACACACTTCTACACATGCAGGCACTCTTACTGTACATACACACACTTGTACATATGCAGGCACTCTTACATACACACATATGCAGGCAATTTTACATACACACACTTGCACACATTCAGGCACTCTTACATACACACATATGCAGGCAATTTTACATACACACACTTGTATACATTCAGGCACTCTTACATACATACGCACACACACATGTAGTCACTCTTACGTATAGATACACTTGTACACATGCAGGCACTCTTACATACACACATATGCAGGCACTTTTACACACACTTGTACTCTTACATACACACTCTGTCATACATGCAGGCACTCTTACATACACATACTGTCATACATGCAGGAAGGGCCAGATTTAGACAAAATAGGGCCCTGGGCAAAATCAAAAGTGGGCCCCCAAATCTTGCAATAATGTACTAACAACACAGTTACATTCTGTCGATTTTGGACCTGCCTCCCGGATTTACTCCCCATAAAGCTCCTCACACAGTTCTGCACCCTCATGGCCCCAGAATACCCCACATTCCCTCATGGCCCCAGAATACCCCACATTCCCCCTCCACTCACAGGAATGAGTTCCCTTCCCTCACAAAAAGCTACAGAAATGGAGTAGATCATCATTCAGCATGTACCACAGGACTGCACTGCACACCACTAGACTCTCCCTTTAACATGGTTACTTGCAGGCATACACAGCCCCTATTTCCCAAAGTGTCTCCACAAGCTCCAGTGTCTGTGCAGGAAGACAGCTTTGTCCGCTTTCCCCCCTGTTCTAATAATAAGCCGCAGCCTGTACTAGGCTTCTAGGCTCATTATTAGTACATCCCTGCTCAGGCCTCTAGGTGGCAGCACTGAATTATGATGCAGTGATTTCTATACAGAATAATGGAGCAATTTCCATTATTCTGTATAAGTTGCAATCTGATGATTACAACTTGTGCTCCACTTGGGCACCTAACAGGAAAAAAAAAAGCTAAAAAAAAGTTTAGAAAAAAAAAATATATATAAAAAATCACCCACATCCCCCCCCCCAAAAAAATAAACAAACAAACAAAAAATAACATTATTGGCATCGCCGCATGCAAAAATACCCATACAATTTAAATATAAAAAAGTTGGCCCATATGGTGAATGGCGTAACAGAAAAAAATAAAAAAGGCCGATTTGCCTTTTTCATCACTGTATCTCCCAAGAAAATTGAATAAAAAGTGATCAAGTCATACACACCCCAAAATAGTAATGTCAAAAACGACAGAATGTCCCACAAAAACTGAGCCTCCACACATCTCTGTAGACATAACTATAAAAAAGTTATGAGTAGTGTTGAGTGAACCCGAATTGCAAAGTTCGGGTCCGTACTGAACTTTGCGAGTTCGGGTACTCGGACCCGAACCCGAACTTTGCTGGTGTTCGAGCATTTAATAAAGCTTGTTGAAAAACTGCAGAGCAGCCAATCAACAATCTTTTAACCACTTCCTAATCGCCATTGACTATAAACGTCCTGGGTGGTCGGGTTTATATCTGAATGGACGTTCTGGAACATCCTTTCAGAGATGGCAACTGCAAGCTAATAGTGCAGCTGCAGAGCGGGGGGCCTGCTGTCAGTGCCGTGTATACAGCAAGGAAGCAATATGCTGCCGGGGCTGAGAGAGTGCAGAAGGTGGCGGGTCTTCCATAGACCTCGATCAGCCCTGCACTGAGGCTGTACAGTGCTGTATACTGCTGTGCAGCAATAAAAATGGCACCTCATCCTGCAAAAAAATGATAATAAAAAAATTTGGCTCTATGAAAATTGCAACACAAAAACATGATTTTTTTCTAAAAAGGCTCTTATTGTATAAAATGTAAAAAAAAGAAAAAAAAAATAGACATATTTGGTATTGCCACATCCATAGCAATTGGCTCTACAGAAATATCACATGATCTACCCCATTAAGTGAACGGTGTAAAAAATAAATAAATGCAAAAACAGCCTTTTTTTGTCACCTCACAAAAAACATAATATCAATCAAAAAGTCATATGTACCCCAAAATGGTAGCAATAAAAATGTCACCTCATCCCACAGATTTCTTAAAACATAATACTCCTAGTTAGGGATGAGCGAACACGTGGAAGTTTGGGTTTGCCAGGTTAGGCCATACTTCAGGTCAAAGTTTGGGTTCGGGACCCGAACTTGACCCCAAACCCAGACCCCATTAAAGTCAATGGGGACCAGAACTTCACTTTATTATTTTCCGTTATAACATGGTTATCTTCATTCAGCATGACCTGCAATGACATCACTGCGCTCACCACGTGAGCGCGGTGACGTCATTGCAGGTTCTTTTGCAGGTCCTGCAGAAAGAAGAAAGAAGAGGATAACGGCTGTGGAATCAAGTGGATGGGGTGAGTTATTTTTTTTAAATTATTTTAAACCCCTCAGTGGGCATATTATTTAGCATTCTGTCCTAAGAATGCTATTATTTTCCGTTATAATGGAAAAAAATTCAATCACCCGAACATCGAACCCAAACCCAAACTTCAGTGAAAAAGTCCGGGTTCTGGTCTGGGTACCCGAACTCGCAAAGTTCGCTTAACCCTACTCCTAGTTTAAATCAAAAAGTTCTATTTTGGTCTTGACTGTCCACAAAACATTGTTTCAATTATCTTGTGGCTTGTCCACATGATGTTTAGCAAACTGCAAATAGGCAGTAATGTTCTTTTTGGAGAGCAGTGACATACTATCCTGTCATGCACACCATTAAACTAATGTCAACTAATGTGATAAATACCTTTAGTTTTTTAAAGCTGGCCTTGGGTTCCTTTGTGACCTTGCAGACTATAACACGCCTTGCTCTTGGAGTGATCTGTCTTGGTCGACCACACCTGGGGAGGTAAATATTAGTCTTAAATTTCCTCCTGTAACAGTGGCTACAGTCCGCCAATGTTCCCCTGCTTGACGCCGTGGTCCCGGGCTTTGTGTTCAGTGGTGACCTGCTGCCGGTGTTTCAATTCACCACTGCAGTCCTGGGCTCTTTCCCTGCTGACATTGTTTGTTCTGGAATCTGCTCCACGGTTTTCTTCCAGCCCTGGCCACAGCATGCTTGCTGTTTGTTCCCTGTAGCACTTCCTTATGGGCTGGCACACATCACTTCCTGTGTTTTATGGGTTAGCTCATGTGACCTTGCTGACTAATCATAGCCTTCTGCTAGTGGCTCAGCACCCTTCCTAGGTGCCTGAGCGTCAAGTTCCTTTAGCCTATGAAGGGTTCTGATTTCTAGGCTCATGTTTCTGTGTACCTGATATTTGCTTGCTTTTCTGGACTTCACTACCTGTTTGATCCCTGCCTGCTTGCCTTGACTCCGCCTGCCCTTACCTATTGCTTGTTTGACTTCGCCTCTGCCTCATCCTTTGGTCCTACACTGTTGCTCCTGGTTATGACTCGGCCTGCGGACTACATCTGTACCTCTAGTACCTTGCTCTGGTACCTCCTGGTCTGCCTGGACCAGCTGCCTCATGTGTCAATCCTTCTCAAGAGGTAGCGACCTGGTGTCCCCCTCGGGAAAGTCTATCCCCACCATCAGGGCTACTGTGAAGAACAAGGGGCTCACTTAGACAATGGAGGTAGGAAACGTGGCACGGTGGGTTCACACCTGCTGGTTCATAACACCTCCATTTGTACACAATCTGTGACTGTGGAATGGTGGAATCCAAACTCTTTTGCAATGGTTTTGTAACAACTCTTATTATGAGGTCCTCAGAATCTCTTTTGTTTGTGCCATGATACACCATCAGACTTTGGCAGATCCCCTTTCTTTAAAGAAAATGTTTCATCAAAAAATAACATTGTTTAAATCACATTTTTACGTTTACCATATTTTAAAATAGTTTTTGGTGACTATTTTTAATGTCAATATATTTGAACAAAAAAAACAGGCCACTAAGCCTATGAATAGTCACCACTTCTTGGTCTGTACAGATCACTTTTCTGCTGTTACCTTCTTAACTGTCAGTCTAATACTGCCTGTAATGATATCACTTCTGTGTATAGATAAGACATGATCCACCATTCACAATAGGTGATTGTCAGAGCTTATCTATTCTTTCCTTGTACAAAAACCTCTGCACAGGTCACAGAGCATACCTATAAAACACTCCCATAGAAACAATGGTCTGGAGAGGACCCTATTAACTTCTATGGCCCATGGGGCTGCCATAAAGCAATTTTCTTAATATTTTCTAAATGCTGTTAAGAACCGCTCAGGCAAGATGGCCTCCCCCATAATCAAGTTCAGCAAATAGAATAAAGAAATCTGCAATCAGAAAATAATAATAATAATATAAAAGAAAGATAAGTGTTACTTTCGGGTTTTAACAGGCAGAAAGCAATTTTGCTAACAGATTTCCTTTAAATAAAACAAGTCACTCACTCACATCCGATTGTCATCCCTTTGATGGAAAACACCTGGCTCTAATTTCACCTTCAAATAGTTCATTGTAGTACTGCTGTATCACTACACTTGTGTTTTTGTTTTTTAGGCAATTTTTATGCATGTTTCTAATAAATTTATGTTCTTATTTATACCTTAGTCTAGCACATTTTTTGTGGGTTTACTCTTACAAATGCAGCACTAGATATTTACTGTGTAGGCGCTATTTTTTTTTGCATAAACCTGGAAAATGGCTCACACAGCATCTTTTGTTCTTTATAATTCCAATAACACATTCTTTTTTTTTTTCAGGAAAAATAGAAAACATTCCTGGCTTGACTAACATAACCAGGGTAATGTAAAATAGATATGTCATAGAAAAGAAATATAATTGATTTTTGTCAAATTGAGTAGTTATTGTGGACCTAGTTCACCTCATGTTTACAGCTTTGACTTTGATCAATACATCCTTGTTTCTATGTCCTCTGAAATTGTAACCCTGTGTAATTATAACTGAGGGAGTCTTGTAGAAGATTGTAACAAGGCAACTGGTCCTAATAAGATATTTTGATTAGAGTAATATAACATCACAAATACATAGCCCCCTTCTGAATTTTCAATTCCTTTCAGCCACATTAGCCCTCTACAATAATAAATGAAGGTGTCAAGATGAAAGGGGATGGGAAATAGACTTTGGGGTAGCTTACAGAACTAATAAGAGAATGTTTATTTTACATTTTCATTTTAGAGGATGCTTGTCTTTTTAAGTAATAATTATAATTTTTGGATGACTGTAAAAAAATAGAAGGAAAGGAAGATACAAAGATAATAGTATCCATTAATATATGTTCCAAACTCTGCAGATAATGGTCTCCGTACACTAAATATACCATACAGCATTCACTAAATAGACACATGTTCATGAAGGCCTTTTAATGTATGAAAGTTCTTTCACATTTTATCTTAGATGATATATAGTACGAATATGACAGTGAAGTTATGCATCGACTATGTATTAGAAAACTGCAAAAAACAGTTCCACTGTAGTTCACTTAGAGGCACAAGGGCAGTCATTTATGAAACAGAAATACGCGTAAATTAGGCGTATTTCTGGTGCAGATTTCGGTGCAAAGGTCCTTTGTGCCGCAATCTGCCATTTCTCCCTGCTCATGCCAGGTCTAAATAGGTGGGCGTGACGCGGGCGGGGAAAGGGATGGGCCAGTAGGCCCGTCTCATTCATAATTTCCGACGCCTGGTTTAGGTGTAGAAAATGGTCTAAATGTAAGACATGGCACATATCTGAATGTAAGGCATGGCACACGTGATACATTTTGTGGTGCAATGCTTTATGAAAAAATATTGTGGCTTACAGAAGGTAGTGGCTATGTCCAATAGAATGTTTGTGCATCCCTGTTCTTCTTCCATGGCTAAGAATTCTCTCCTGGGCTTGCAGAAACAGAATGGTCTGCTATTGTACCGCTTGATCTGCAACATTAAAACTCTCTGGATTTCTACCTTGCATATACTGGAGCATCTATTTGAGCAGTGTAAACGATTACATAATGCTCCAGACCACCACAGCAATGAGCATGCATTATTTTGAGCTCAGGCAGTGGCAGTTGATTAGGGGTGCGTGTTGCATCCTCTAGATATTTATCTTAGAGCAAACACTCATGCTGATTTAACAAGGGATGGCAGAAGAATAATAGCTTCCACATTTTCTAGCCACCCACATTTACAAAATGTATAAAGCATGGAACCGTGCGGATTTTCACACACTTGGGTACTGTTTGTCTGCCAGTATGTTCCTTGGTGGCTGCAACTGCTAATCCCTCTGCTGCAACCACCATTGCCCCTGCACAGCTACACATATACTGCCTTGCCCCTACACAACTGCACATTTACTGCCTTATTTCTTCCATATTGTGCTGCTACTGTTGCCACCACTATTGCTGCTGCTATTACACCTATACAGCTTACCCCTTCTACATCCACATAGTACTGCTGATGCACCCAAATAAAGGCAGAATTTTCGAAAATACTTGTTCAGAATAAGCTACTACTTATTTTGATATTACCGTGTATGAATATGTAAATACAGGCAGGCATTCTGCCCTCATTAAAGCATAATTTTAGGATGCTGTCTCAGAAAAAGTCACTTCTGAAACTAGCATGTGTTTATGTATAAACATGATCAACTATCTGCCCTCATTTTTGAACAACTTGTTCAGAACAAGCCACTGTTTCCCCTGATAACACTGTGTATTTATACATCATTTACCCCAGTAAGAGCCAATTTTTGGAACATTTTAATTTTAAGAAGCATAAAAAATCCAACGGCTCAGTGTCATAGCTCTAAATGGCAGTGTCACTCTGACATTATTTGTTATTGGAGTAATTGAATTAAACAGCCCAAAAGGGCAGTTTAGGGAGAAAAAAAAGACAAGGGAAAAATTTGGTCCCTAGGAGACATCATAGTATCATATATCAATTTTCAGGTCAACTGGAGAACTTTTGATTTGGGTAGAATCTGACTCAAATAGATTTTTTTTAAACTGATTTACAGAACTTTAGTAGCCACTGAATAATGTGTTCTACCCCGGTGGATTGCTGGGAAGAAATGCAAGGAGGAGTTAAATGAATGGCTGCCTGTTCAACAATCATGTTGACAACACTGCCTTGGGCACCGACACAGTTTGTCCTAACCCTGCTAATGAAGTAGCAAATCTTAGATATTTATTTAACTTTCTATAGACAAAAGAGTCGTATACTATATTCAGACCTTTCCATCAAATTTAGATCACATAATCTAACCTATTTGTGTCAAGCAACTACTGTAGTTTGCAATTTTGGTTAACATTTTCTAGTATGCTAAGGAGTCATAACAGTTAATCCCCTTGTAGGTATATAATGTATTTAAAAAAGAAAAAAAACAATATATTTGTAAAGGAACCAAAATTTTATTGATACTGTGAGAACATCAAATGCATGGGAAATTAATATTCTATTTCTGTGAACGTATATCATAAAAAAATACACAAATCTAACACAATAAAAAAACAAACATAAAAGGGTATTCTAGTTATATCAACTTCTGCAGATATCTATTGGATCGGAGGGGGTCTAACTTCTAGGACCCAACCCCCATGATTGCAAGAACAGGGCTCTGTATCCCGAATTGAGCGAAGAAACAGGTTATTCATGTGCACAACCGTGCTATTCATTTCTGTGGGACTATCATGAATAACTGGTCACTATTCTTGGCTATTTGTGGCAGTCCCATAGCAATGAATAGAGTAGTTTGTATGCCAAACCTGCTGCTCCATAAATTTTGAGGCTCCCCATGAGGTACAGAGTCTTGGTTCTCATGAGTGGTGGGTGTTCCAGCAGTTGATCCCCACCAATCCTATTCTTATCCCCTATCCTGTGAATATGGGACAACTTGATCTAACTAGAATACCTCTTTCAATAAGTTTATTATTCTGTGTTGATTACTTTCTTAATATACCTTTATAGAATTTGGTGCTTTGTTTGTAATACACAGTTCCAAATCCACCAACAGACACATTTCTGACTGCTTGAGGCTTCAAATTACTGCATAATGTTTATAAATTGAATGTAATAGAAAAATAGTAAGCACCCCGTAGTGATGGCCTCAGACAGAACATATATATATATATATATATATATATATATATATATATATACACTACGTGCAGAATTATTAGGCAAATTAGTATTTTGACCACATCATCCTCTTTATGCATGTTGTCTTACTCCAAGCTGTATAGGCTCGAAAGCCTACTACCAATTAAGCATATTAGGTGATGTGCATCTCTGTAATGAGAAGGGGTGTGGTCTAATGACATCAACACCCTATATCAGGTGTGCATAATTATTAGGCAACTTCCTTTCCTTTGGCAAAATGGGTCAAAAGAAGGACTTGACAGGCTCAGAAAAGTCAAAAATAGTGAGATATCTTGCAGAGGGATGCAGCACTCTTAAAATTGCAAAGCTTCTGAAGCGTGATCATCGAACAATCAAGCGTTTCATTCAAAATAGTCAACAGGGTCGCAAGAAGTGTGTGGAAAAACCAAGGCGCAAAATAACTGCCCATGAACTGAGAAAAGTCAAGCGTGCAGCTGCCAAGATGCCACTTGCCACCAGTTTGGCCATATTTCAGAGCTGCAACATCACTGGAGTGCCCAAAAGCACAAGGTGTGCAATACTCAGAGACATGGCCAAGGTAAGAAGGGCTGAAAGACGACCACCACTGAACAAGACACACAAGCTGAAACGTCAAGACTGGGCCAAGAAATATCTCAAGACTGATTTTTCTAAGGTTTTATGGACTGATGAAATGAGAGTGAGTCTTGATGGGCCAGATGGCTGGATTGGTAAAGGGCAGAGAGCTCCAGTCCGACTCAGACGCCAGCAAGGTGGAGGTGGAGTACTGGTTTGGGCTGGTATCATCAAAGATGAGCTTGTGGGGCCTTTTTGGTTGAGGATGGAGTCAAGCTCAACTCCCAGTCCTACTGCCAGTTTCTGGAAGACACCTTCTTCAAGCAGTGGTACAGGAAGAAGTCTGCAAGGTAAGAAAAACATGATTTTCATGCAGGACAATGCTCCATCACACGCGTCCAAGTACTCCACAACGTGGCTGGCAAGAAAGGGTATAAAAGAAGAAAATCTAATGACATGGCCTCCTTGTTCACCTGATCTGAACCCCATTGAGAACCTGTGGTCCATCATCAAATGTGAGATTTACAAGGAGGGAAAACAGTACACCTCTCTGAACAGTGTCTGGGAGGCTGTGGTTGCTGCTGCACGCAATGTTGATGGTGAACAGATCAAAACACTGACAGAATCCATGGATGGCAGGCTTTTGAGTGTCCTTGCAAAGAAAGGTGGCTATATTGGTCACTGATTTGTTTTTGTTTTGTTTTTGAATGTCAGAAATGTAAATTTGTGAATGTTGAGATGTTATATTGGTTTCACTGGTAAAAATAAATAATTGAAATGGGTATATATTTGTTTTTTGTTAAGTTGCCTAATAATTATGTACAGTAATAGTCACCTGCACACACAGATATCCCCCTAAAATAGCTAAAACTAAAAACAAACTAAAAACTACTTCCAAAAATATTCATCTTTGATATTAATGAGTTTTTTGGGTTCATTGAGAACATGGTTGTTGTTCAATAATAAAATGAATCCTCAAAAATACAACTTGCCTAATAATTCTGCACTCCCTGTATATATATACAGTACAGACCAAAAGTTTGGACACACCTTCTCATTCAAAGAGTTTTCTTTATTTTCATGACTATTTGTAAATTGTAGATTCACACTGAAGGCATCAAAACCATGAATTAACAAATGTGGAATTATATACACAACAAAAAAGTGTGAAACAACTGAAAATATGTCATATTCTAGGTTCTTCAAAGTAGCCACCTTTCGCTTTGATTACTGCTTTGCACACTCTTGGCATTCTCTTGATGAGCTTCAAGAGGTAGTCACCTGAAATGGTTTTCACTTCACAGGTGTGCCCTGTCAGGTTTAATAAGTGGGATTTCTTGCCTTATAAATGGGGTTGGGAACATCAGTTGCATTGTGGAGAAGTCAAGTGGATACACAGCTGATAATCCTATTGAATAGACTGTTAGAATTTGTATTATGGCAAGAAAAATGCAGCTAAGTAAAGAAAAACGAGTGGCCATCATTACTTTAAGAAATGAAGGTCAGTCAGTCCGAAAAATTGGGAAAGCTTTAAAAGTGTCCCCAAGTGCAGTCACAAAAACCATCAAGCGCTACAAAGAAACTGGCTCACATGCGGACCGCCCCAGGAAAGGAAGACAAAGAGTCACCTCTGCTGCGGAGGATAAGTTCATCCGAGTCACCAGCCTCAGAAATCGCAGGTTAACAGCAGCTCAGATTAGAGACCAGGTCAATGCCACACAGAGTTCTAGCAGCAGACACATCTCTAGAACAACTGTTAAGAGGAGACTGTGTGAATCAGGTCTTCATGGTAGAATATCTGCTAGGAAACCACTGCTAAGGACAGGCAACAAGCAGAAGAGACTTGTTTGGGCTAAAGAACACAAGGAATGGACATTAGACCAGTGGAAATCTGTGCTTTGGTCTGATGAGTCCAAATTTGAGATCTTTGGTTCCAACCACTGTGTCTTTGTGCGATGCAGAAAAGGTGAACGGATGGACTCTACATGCCTGGTTCCCACCGTGAAGCATGGAGGAGGAGGTGTGATGGTGTGGGGGTGCTTTGCTGGTGACACTGTTGGGGATTTATTCAAAATTGAAGGCATACTGAACCAGCATGGCTACCACAGCATCTTGCAGCAGCATGCTATTCCATCCGGTTTGCGTTTAGTTGGACCATCATTTATTTTTCAACAGGACAATGACCCCAAACACACCTCCAGGCTGTGTAAGGGCTATTTGACCATGAAGGAGAGTGATGGGGTGCTGCGCCAGATGACCTGGCCTCCACAGTCACCGGACCTGAACCCAATCTAGATAGTTTGGGGTGAGCTGGACCACAGAGTGAAGGCAAAAGGGCCAACAAGTGCTAAGAATCTCTGGGAACTCCTTCAAGACTGTTGGAAGACCATTTCAGGTGACTACCTCTTGAAGCTCATCAAGAGAATGCCAAGACTGTGCAAAGCAGTAATCAAAGCAAAAGGTGGCTACTTTGAAGAACCTAGAATTCGACATGTTTTCAGTTGTTTCACACTTTTATGTTATGTATATAATTCCACATGTGTTCATTCATAGTTTTGATGCCTTCAGTGTGAATCTACAATTTTCATAGTCATGAAAATAAAGAAAACTCTTTGAATGAGATGTGTCCAAACTTTTGGTCTGTACTGTATATATATATATATATATATATATATACACACTGTATGGTATTTACAATACAGGGAAGCTCTGTATCAGAAAAATGGAACTGAATGACTGGTAAAAAAAAAAGATAGATCATGAAATCAATGAGCTCAGAATGTTGGCCTTAAAGGAATTTTCTCTGTATCACATATTCACAGGATGGATGATAGATGTATTATTGCTGGGGGTCCAACTGCATGGACAAGCAAGCACTGATCATGAAAATAAGGCCTTCGAGTTCACTGTGTGAAAGCCGCTATATTGTGCATATGTGATCACTTCTCCAATCACTTCTATGGGACTGTCAAATATAAAGCTTGACTATTTCTATCAGTCCATTGAAATGAATTTAGTGGTGGTCATTAGTGTTGATCACGAACATTAGAATTTAGAATTTGTATCGCGAATATAGGTACTTCGAAAATATGCGAATATTTCGAATATAGTTATATATATTCGTAATTTTGAATATTAAATTTTTTTTTCCCTTTTTTTTTATTCAATTTTTTTTTTTATCAGTACACATGATCCCTCCCTGCTTCTAGCTTGTGGGCCAATAAGAAGGCTGCAATATACTTGACTTTAGGAGTAGTAGTGTTTGCGAATTTTGCTCTATATTCGTTTTTTCGAATATTCGCTATATTGTTATATATTCTTGCTTTAGAATATTACAAATATTCGAAAAAACGAAGTTATAGCAATATAGCGAATATTCGGAAAAAAACGAATATAGAGCAATTTAGCTAATATAGTGCTATAATCTTTTTTTTATAGTTGTAATTTTTTTCCAATCTGAACTTCAGATCAGAAAAAAATTACAACTATTAGACAAAGAAGATTATAGCACTATATTTTTCGAATATTCGCTATATTGCTTTATATTCTTGTTTTAGAATATTACGAATATTCAAAAAAACTAAGTTACAGCAATATAGCGAATATTCGGAAAAAAAAATCTAATATAGAGCAATTTAGCTAATATAATGCTATAATCTTCTTTGTCTAATAGTTGTAAGTTGAAAAATTCGCAATAAAAAATTTGAATCCGAAAATTCGAATTATGAAAATTTGCATATAACACAATTATTACCTTGCCGATTTTTTGAGTAAAAAAAATCATAGAATATAACTAATATTCGAATTTGCTAATATTCGACAAATATTCTACAAAATATTCACGAAATATTGTGATTTCGAATATGACCCCTACCGCTCATCACTAGTGGTGATGTATGCAAAACATTATTCAATGCATTCAGGGAACTTGAAAATCCCCATTCTTGTAATAGGTGGGGTTCCCAGAGCCCAGACCACAGCAATTATACATCTATCATCTATCCTGTTAATATATGAAAAATGCTGTTAATGAGAAAAGCCTTTTAAAACAAAATGGTGGAAAATCACTCATGATGCAGAGTTGTGTTAACAAAGCACTGGCATAAACTATACAACGTCCACATGACTGATGTTTGTAGCAGCACACTGTTCCAAGATGACTCTTGAAATTATATAATACCTGCTTTATTTTGAAGGGTTATATCCTCTGGATAGGTTTTCAATCTGATTTTGCACACCCTCATTGTTCATCTGTTTCATTCACTTGAATGGGAGCTGAACTGCAGTACCCCAGCATGTCCACTACCCAGTGGACGGGACCTTATTCTCTTGGCTTCATCCGCTGTATAGTTTCCAATGCTGATGGCAGTCCAAAACAGCTGATCGGTGGGGGTGCCATAAAGGTTTTAGACCCTTTTATTATGGGAATAAAAGGTTAATGAACACGAAAAAAAGCAATATGGATAAATAGAATTGTAAAGAAAGCAATAAATGACAAAAATAAAGCATTCAAATCACTAAAACAGGAGGAAAGCGAGAAGTGTTTTAAGGAAAAAAATAGAATGTGTAAAAGACAAATAAAAGCAGCCAAACTAGAGACCGAGAGATTAATTGCAAAAGAGAGTAAAACTAACCCGAAAATGTTCTTCAATTATATAAATGGTAAAAAGTATAAATCTGAAAGCGTCGGCCCTTTACAGAGTAATGAGGGGGGAGTTGCAGAGAGTCATGAGGATAAAGCAAAGCTACTAAATATTTTTTTATCCACTGTATTCACTGAAAATAAACTTTCAGATGAAATGCAGAATGTAAAAGTAAATTCCCCAATTATAAGTGCCCTGTCTGATCAAGGAAGAAGTACAGCAGCGTCTTAAAAATATTAAAATAGACAAATCGCAGAGACCAGAGGGCATACACCCCCTGTATCCTAAGAAAATTAAGTAATATCATAGCCAGACCCTTATTTCTGATATTTAAGAACTCTATAGTGACAGGGAGTGTTTCACAGGATTGGCGCATAGAAAATGTGGTGGCAATATTCAAAAAGGGTCCAAAAACAGAGCCCAGAATTATAGGGTGATAAGTTTAACATCTGTCGTGGGTAAACAGTTTGAAGGTAGGGATGAGCGAACTCGAACTGTATAGTTCGGGTTCGTACCGAATTTTGGGGTGTCCGTGACACGGACCCGAACCCGGACATTTTCGTAAAAGTCCGGGTTCGGGTTCGGTGTTCGTCGCTTTCTTCGCGCTTTTGTGACGCTTTCTTGGCGCTTTTTGAAAGGCTGCAAAGCAGCCAATCAACAAGCGTCATACTACTTGCCCCAAGAGGCCATCACAGCCATGCCTACTATTGGCATGGCTGTGATTGGCCAGAGCACCATGTGACCCAGCCTCTATTTAAGCTGGAGTCACATAGCGCCGCCCGTCACTCTGCTCTGATTAGCGTAGGGAGAGGTTGCGGCTGCGACAGTAGGGCGAGATTAGGCAGATTAACTCCTCCAAAGGACTTGATTAACTGATCGATCTGCAGCTGTGGATCATTGAGCTGCTGATCCTCAATTGCTCACTGTTTTTAGGCTGCACAGACCGTTTGTCAGTCTCATTTTTCTGGGGTGATCGGCGGCCATTTTGTGTCTTGTGGTGCGCCAGCACAAGCTGCGACCAAGTGCATTTAACCCTCAATGGTGTGGTTGTTTTTTGGCTAAAGCCTACATCAGGGTGAAGCTGTGACACCAAGTGCATTTAACCAGCAATAGTCTGTTCATTTTTTGGCCATATACAAAATCAGGGGCAAGCTGCGCCTGTCACCAAGTGCATTTAACCCTCAATGGTGTGGTTGTTTTTTGGCTAAAGCCTACATCAGGGTGAAGCTGTCACACCAAGTGCATTTAACCAGCAATAGTCTGTTCATTTTTTGGCCATATACAAAATCAGGGGCAAGCTGCGCCTGTCACCAAGTGCATTTAACCCTCAATGGTGTGGTTGTTTTTTGGCTAAAGCCTACATCAGGGTGAAGCTGTCACACCAAGTGCATTTAACCAGCAATAGTCTGTTCATTTTTTGGCCATATACAAAATCAGGGGCAAGCTGCGCCTGTCACCAAGTGCATTTAACCCTCAATGGTGTGGTTGTTTTTTGGCTAAAGCCTACATCAGGGTGAAGCTGTCACACCAAGTGCATTTAACCAGCAATAGTCTGTTCATTTTTTGGCCATATCCCAGTCTAATTCTGTCACTAAATCCATACCGGTCACCCAGCGCCTAAATACTAGGCCTCAAATTTATATCCAGCTAAATCTGTCCCTAGTGCTGTAGCTGGGCGAGTTATTTAGTGTCCGTTCAAGCACATTTCTTGTTCTGGGTTGAAATACAATTCCCAATTTAGCAATTTCATAATTTAGTGGTTCCTGCTATATCAGAGCTCTTTGAAATCTATCCCAAAAAGGGTATATAATATTGAAGGTGCACATAGGGTCATTCAGAGTAACTTCACACACACCCGCTACTGTGTATTTCCAAGTCTAATTCTGTCACTAAATCCATACCGGTGACCCAGCGCCTAAATACTAGGCCTCAAATTTAATTCCCTCTAAATCTCTCGTTACCCACCGCTGTACTGTTGTTGCTGGGCAAGATATTTAGTGTCCGTCAAAGCACATTTTTTGTTCTGGGTTGAAGTACAATTCCCAATTTAGCAATTTCATAATTTAGTGGTTTCTGCTATATCAGAGCTATTTGAAATCTATCCCAAAAAGGGTATATAATATTGAAGGTGCACATAGGGTCATTCAGAATAACTTCACACACACCCGCTACTGTGTATTTCCAAGTCTAATTCTGTCACTAAACCCATACCTGTCACCCAGCGCCTAAATACTAGGCCTCAAATTTAAATCCCTCTAAATCTCTCGTTACCGTTGTCCTGTTGTAGCTGGGAAAGTTATTTAGTGCCCGTCAAAGCACATTTTTTGTTCTGGGTTGAAGTACAATTCCCAATTTAGCAATTTCATAATTTAGTGGTTCCTGCTATATCAGAGCTATTTGAAATCTATCCCAAAAAGGGTATATAATATTGAAGGTGCACATAGGGTCATTCAGAATAACTTCACACACACCCGCTACTGTGTATTTCCAAGTCTAATTCTGTCACTAAATCCATACCGGTGACCCAGCGCCTAAATACTAGGCCTCAAATTTAATTCCCTCTAAATCTCTCGTTACCCACCGGTGTACTGTTGTTGCTGGGCAAGATATTTAGTGTCCGTCAAAGCACATTTTTTGTTCTGGGTTGAAGTACAATTCCCAATTTAGCAATTTCATAATTTAGTGGTTTCTGCTATATCAGAGCTATTTGAAATCTATCCCAAAAAGGGTATATAATATTGAAGGTGCACATAGGGTCATTCAGAATAACTTCACACACACCCGCTACTGTGTATTTCCAAGTCTAATTCTGTCACTAAACCCATACCTGTCACCCAGCGCCTAAATACTAGGCCTCAAATTTAAATCCCTCTAAATCTCTCGTTACCGTTGTCCTGTTGTAGCTGGGAAAGTTATTTAGTGCCCGTCAAAGCACATTTTTTGTTCTGGGTTGAAGTACAATTCCCAATTTAGCAATTTCATAATTTAGTGGTTCCTGCTATATCAGAGCTATTTGAAATCTATCCCAAAAAGGGTATATAATATTGAAGGTGCACATAGGGTCATTCAGAATAACTTCACACACACCCGCTACTGTGTATTTCCAAGTCTAATTCTGTCACTAAATCCATACCGGTGACCCAGCGCCTAAATACTAGGCCTCAAATTTAATTCCCTCTAAATCTCTCGTTACCCACCGCTGTACTGTTGTTGCTGGGCAAGATATTTAGTGTCCGTCAAAGCACATTTTTTGTTCTGGGTTGAAGTACAATTCCCAATTTAGCAATTTCATAATTTAGTGGTTTCTGCTATATCAGAGCTATTTGAAATCTATCCCTAAAAGGGTATATAATATTGAAGGTGCACATAGGGTCATTCAGAATAACTTCACACACACCCGCTACTGTGTATTTCCAAGTCTAATTCTGTCACTAAACCCATACCTGTCACCCAGCGCCTAAATACTAGGCCTCAAATTTATATCCAGCTAAATCTGTCCCTAGTGCTGTAGCTGGGCGAGTTATTTAGTGTCCGTTCAAGCACATTTCTTGTTCTGGGTTGAAATACAATTCCCAATTTAGCAATTTCATAATTTAGTGGTTCCTGCTATATCAGAGCTCTTTGAAATCTATCCCAAAAAGGGTATATAATATTGAAGGTGCACATAGGGTCATTCAGAGTAACTTCACACACACCCGCTACTGTGTATTTCCAAGTCTAATTCTGTCACTAAATCCATACCGGTGACCCAGCGCCTAAATACTAGGCCTCAAATTTAATTCCCTCTAAATCTCTCGTTACCCACCGCTGTACTGTTGTTGCTGGGCAAGATATTTAGTGTCCGTCAAAGCACATTTTTTGTTCTGGGTTGAAGTACAATTCCCAATTTAGCAATTTCATAATTTAGTGGTTTCTGCTATATCAGAGCTATTTGAAATCTATCCCAAAAAGGGTATATAATATTGAAGGTGCACATAGGGTCATTCAGAATAACTTCACACACACCCGCTACTGTGTATTTCCAAGTCTAATTCTGTCACTAAACCCATACCTGTCACCCAGCGCCTAAATACTAGGCCTCAAATTTAAATCCCTCTAAATCTCTCGTTACCGTTGTCCTGTTGTAGCTGGGAAAGTTATTTAGTGCCCGTCAAAGCACATTTTTTGTTCTGGGTTGAAGTACAATTCCCAATTTAGCAATTTCATAATTTAGTGGTTCCTGCTATATCAGAGCTATTTGAAATCTATCCCAAAAAGGGTATATAATATTGAAGGTGCACATAGGGTCATTCAGAATAACTTCACACACACCCGCTACTGTGTATTTCCAAGTCTAATTCTGTCACTAAATCCATACCGGTGACCCAGCGCCTAAATACTAGGCCTCAAATTTAATTCCCTCTAAATCTCTCGTTACCCACCGGTGTACTGTTGTTGCTGGGCAAGATATTTAGTGTCCGTCAAAGCACATTTTTTGTTCTGGGTTGAAGTACAATTCCCAATTTAGCAATTTCATAATTTAGTGGTTTCTGCTATATCAGAGCTATTTGAAATCTATCCCTAAAAGGGTATATAATATTGAAGGTGCACATAGGGTCATTCAGAATAACTTCACACACACCCGCTACTGTGTATTTCCAAGTCTAATTCTGTCACTAAACCCATACCTGTCACCCAGCGCCTAAATACTAGGCCTCAAATTTAAATCCCTCTAAATCTCTCGTTACCGTTGTCCTGTTGTAGCTGGGAAAGTTATTTAGTGCCCGTCAAAGCACATTTTTTGTTCTGGGTTGAAGTACAATTCCCAATTTAGCAATTTCATAATTTAGTGGTTCCTGCTATATCAGAGCTATTTGAAATCTATCCCAAAAAGGGTATATAATATTGAAGGTGCACATTGGGTCATTCAGAATAACTTCACACACACGCTTCTGTGCATTTCCAAGTCTAATTCTGTCACTAAATCCATACCGGTGACCCAGCGCCTAAATACTAGGCCTCAAATTTAATTCCCTCTAAATCTCTCGTTACCCACCGCTGTACTGTTGTTGCTGGGCAAGATATTTAGTGTCCGTCAAAGCACATTTTTTGTTCTGGGTTGAAGTACAATTCCCAATTTAGCAATTTCATAATTTAGTGGTTTCTGCTATATCAGAGCTATTTGAAATCTATCCCTAAAAGGGTATATAATATTGAAGGTGCACATAGGGTCATTCAGAATAACTTCACACACACCCGCTACTGTGTATTTCCAAGTCTAATTCTGTCACTAAATCCATACCGGTGACCCAGCGCCTAAATACTAGGCCTCAAATTTAATTCCCTCTAAATCTCTCGTTACCCACCGCTGTACTGTTGTTGCTGGGCAAGATATTTAGTGTCCGTCAAAGCACATTTTTTGTTCTGGGTTGAAGTACAATTCCCAATTTAGCAATTTCATAATTTAGTGGTTTCTGCTATATCAGAGCTATTTGAAATCTATCCCTAAAAGGGTATATAATATTCAAGGTGCACATTGGGTCATTCAGAATAACTTCACACACACACGCTTCTGTGCATTTCCAAGTCTAATTCTGTCACTAAATCCATACCGGTCACCCAGCGCCTAAATACTAGGCCTCAAATTTATATCCCGCTGAATTTGAATACAATACATTGGGCCAAATAATATATTTGTTGTTGTGGTGAACCATAACAATGAGAAAAACATCTAGTAAGGGACGCGGACGTGGACATGGTCGTGGTGGTGTTAGTGGACCCTCTGGTGCTGGGAGAGGACGTGGCCGTTCTGCCACATCCACACGTCCTAGTGTACCAACTACTTCAGGTCCCAGTAGCCGCCAGAATTTACAGCGATATATGGTGGGGCCCAATGCCGTTCTAAGGATGGTAAGGCCTGAGCAGGTACAGGCATTAGTCAATTGGGTGGCCGACAGTGGATCCAGCACGTTCACATTATCTCCCACCCAGTCTTCTGCAGAAAGCGCACAGATGGCGCCTGAAAACCAACCCCATCAGTCTGTCACATCACCCCCATGCATACCAGGGAAACTGTCTCAGCCTCAAGTTATGCAGCAGTCTCTTATGCTGTTTGAAGACTCCGCTGGCAGGGTTTCCCAAGGGCATCCACCTAGCCCTTCCCCAGCGGTGAAAGACATAGAATGCACTGACGCACAACCACTTATGTTTCCTGATGATGAGGACATGGGAATACCACCTCAGCATGTCTCTGATGATGACGAAACACAGGTGCCAACTGCTGCGTCTTTCTGCAGTGTGCAGACTGAACAGGAGGTCAGGGATCAAGACTGGGTGGAAGACGATGCAGGGGACGATGAGGTCCTAGACCCCACATGGAATGAAGGTCGTGCCACTGACTTTCACAGTTCGGAGGAAGAGGCAGTGGTGAGACCGAGCCAACAGCGTAGCAAAAGAGGGAGCAGTGGGCAAAAGCAGAACACCCGCCGCCAAGAGACTCCGCCTGCTACTGACCGCCGCCATCTGGGACCGAGCACCCCAAAGGCAGCTTCAAGGAGTTCCCTGGCATGGCACTTCTTCAAACAATGTGCTGACGACAAGACCCGAGTGGTTTGCACGCTGTGCCATCAGAGCCTGAAGCGAGGCATTAACGTTCTGAACCTGAGCACAACCTGCATGACCAGGCACCTGCATGCAAAGCATGAACTGCAGTGGAGTAAACACCTTAAAACCAAGGAAGTCACTCAGGCTCCCCCTGCTACCTCTTCTGCTGCTGCCGCCTCGGCCTATTCTGCTGCTGCCGCCTCGGCCTCTTCCTCCGCCTCTGGAGGAACGTTGGCACCTGCCGCCCAGCAAACAGGGGATGTACCACCAACACCACCACCACCACCTCCGTCACCAAGCGTCTCAACCATGTCACACGCCAGCGTTCAGCTCTCCATCTCACAAACATTTGATAGAAAGCGTAAATTCCCACCTAGCCACCCTCGATCCCTGGCCCTGAATGCCAGCATTTCTAAACTACTGGCCTATGAAATGCTGTCATTTAGGCTGGTGGACACAGACAGCTTCAAACAGCTCATGTCGCTTGCTGTCCCACAGTATGTTGTTCCCAGCCGGCACTACTTCTCCAAGAGAGCCGTGCCTTCCCTGCACAACCAAGTATCCGATAAAATCAAGTGTGCACTGCGCAACGCCATCTGTAGCAAGGTCCACCTAACCACAGATACGTGGACCAGTAAGCACGGCCAGGGACGCTATATCTCCCTAACTGCACACTGGGTAAATGTAGTGGCAGCTGGGCCCCAGGCGGAGAGCTGTTTGGCGCACGTCCTTCCGCCGCCAAGGATCGCAGGGCAACATTCTTTGCCTCCTGTTGCCACCTCCTCCTTCTCGGCTTCCTCCTCCTCTTCTTCCACCTGCTCATCCAGTCAGCCACACACCTTCACCACCAACTTCAGCACAGCCCGGGGTAAACGTCAGCAGGCCATTCTGAAACTCATATGTTTGGGGGACAGGCCCCACACCGCACAGGAGTTGTGGCGGGGTATAGAACAACAGACCGACGAGTGGTTGCTGCCGGTGAGCCTCAAGCCCGGCCTGGTGGTGTGTGATAATGGGCGAAATCTCGTTGCAGCTCTGGGACTAGCCAATTTGACGCACATCCCTTGCTTGGCGCATGTGCTGAATTTGGTGGTGCAGAAGTTCATTCACAACTACCCCGACATGTCAGAGCTGCTGCATAAAGTGCGGGCCGTCTGTTCGCGCTTCCGGCGTTCACATCCTGCTGCTGCTCGCCTGTCTGCGCTACAGCGTAACTTCGGCCTTCCCGCTCACCGCCTCATATGCGACGTGCCCACCAGGTGGAACTCCACCTTGCACATGCTGGACAGACTGTGCGAGCAGCAGCAGGCCATAGTGGAGTTTCAGCTGCAGCACGCACGGGTCAGTCGCACTACAGAACAGCACCACTTCACCACCAATGACTGGGCCTCCATGCGAGACCTGTGTGCCCTGTTGCGCTGTTTCGAGTACTCCACCAACATGGCCAGTGGCGATGACACCGTTATCAGCGTTACAATACCACTTCTATGTCTCCTTGAGAAAACACTTAGGGCGATGATGGAACAGGAGGTGGCCCAGGAGGAGGAGGAGGAGGATGAGGAAGAGGGGTCATTTTTAGCACTTTCAGGCCAGTCTCTTCGAAGTGACTCAGAGGGAGGTTTTTTGCAACAGCAGAGGCCAGGTACAAATGTGGCCAGCCAGGGCCCACTACTGGAGGACGAGGAGGACGAGGATGAGGAGGAGGTGGAGGAGGATGAGGATGAAGCATGGTCACAGCGGGGTGGCACCCAACGCAGCTCGGGTCCATCACTGGTGCGTGGCTGGGGGGAAAGGCAGGACGATGACGATACGCCTCCCACAGAGGACAGCTTGTCCTTACCCCTGGGCAGCCTGGCACACATGAGCGACTACATGCTGCAGTGCCTGCGCAACGACAGCAGAGTTGCCCACATTTTAACCTGTGCGGACTACTGGGTTGCCACCCTGCTGGATCCACGCTACAAAGACAATGTGCCCACCTTACTTCCTGCACTGGAGCGTGATAGGAAGATGCGCGAGTACAAGCGCACGTTGGTAGACGCGCTACTGAGAGCATTCCCAAATGTCACAGGGGAACAAGTGGAAGCCCAAGGCCAAGGCAGAGGAGGAGCAAGAGGTCGCCAAGGCAGCTGTGTCACGGCCAGCTCCTCTGAGGGCAGGGTTAGCATGGCAGAGATGTGGAAAACTTTTGTCAACACGCCACAGCTAACTGCACCACCACCTGATACGCAACGTGTTAGCAGGAGGCAACATTTCACTAACATGGTGGAACAGTACGTGTGCACACCCCTCCACGTACTGACTGATGGTTCGGCCCCATTCAACTTCTGGGTCTCTAAATTGTCCACGTGGCCAGAGCTAGCCTTTTATGCCTTGGAGGTGCTGGCCTGCCCGGCAGCCAGCGTTTTGTCTGAACGTGTATTCAGCACGGCAGGGGGCGTCATTACAGACAAACGCAGCCGCCTGTCTACAGCCAATGTGGACAAGCTGACGTTCATAAAAATGAACCAGGCATGGATCCCACAGGACCTGTCCGTCCCTTGTCCAGATTAGACATTAACTACCTCCCCATAACCATATATTATTGGACTCCAGGGCACTTCCTCATTCAATCCTATTTTTATTTTCATTTTACCATTATATTGCGATGCTACCCAAAGTTGAATGAACCTCTCCTCTGCCTGTGTGCTAGGCCTAAATATATGCCAATGGACTGTTGCAGTGGTGGCTGACATGAAGCCTGATTCTCTGCTATGACATGCAGACTAATTCTCTGCTGACATGAAGCCAGATTGTCTGTTACGGGACCTCTCTCCTCTGCCTGGGTGCTGGGCCTAAATTTATGACAATGGACTGTTGCAGTGGTGGCTGACGTGAAGCCTGATTCTCTGCTATGACATGCAGACTGATTCTCTGCTGTCATGAAGCCAGATTGTCTGTTACGGGACCTTTCTCCTCTACCTGGGTTCTGGGCCTAAATTTATGAAAATTGACTCTTACAGTGGTGGGTGACGTGAAGCCTGATTCTCTGCTATGATATGAAGACTGATTCTCTGCTGACATGAAGCCAGATTGTCTGTTACGGGACCTTTCTCCTCTGCCTGGGTTCTGGGCCTAAATTTATGAAAATTGACTCTTACAGTGGTGGGTGACGTGAAGCCTGATTCTCTGCTATGATATGAAGACTGATTCTCTGCTGACATGAAGCCAGATTGTCTGTTACGGGACCTTTCTCCTCTGCCTGGGTTCTGGGCCTAAATTTATGAAAATTGACTCTTACAGTGGTGGGTGACGTGAAGCCTGATTCTCTGCTATGATATGAAGACTGATTCTCTGCTGACATGAAGCCAGATTGTCTGTTACGGGACCTTTCTCCTCTGCCTGGGTTCTGGGCCTAAATTTATGAAAATTGACTCTTACAGTGGTGGGTGACGTGAAGCCTGATTCTCTGCTATGATATGAAGACTGATTCTCTGCTGACATGAAGCCAGATTGTCTGTTACGGGACCTTTCTCCTCTGCCTGGGTTCTGGGCCTAAATTTATGAAAATTGACTCTTACAGTGGTGGGTGACGTGAAGCCTGATTCTCTGCTATGATATGAAGACTGATTCTCTGCTGACATGAAGCCAGATTGTCTGTTACGGGACCTTTCTCCTCTGCCTGGGTTCTGGGCCTAAATTTATGAAAATTGACTCTTACAGTGGTGGGTGACGTGAAGCCTGATTCTCTGCTATGATATGAAGACTGATTCTCTGCTGACATGAAGCCAGATTGTCTGTTACGGGACCTCTCTCCTCTGCCTGGGTGCTGGGCCTAAATATATGCCAATGGACTGTTGCAGTGGTGGCTGACGTGAAGCCTCATTCTCTGCTATGACATGCAGACTAATTCTCCGCTGACATGAAGACAGATTCTCTGTTACGGGACCTCTCTCCTCTGCCTGGGTGCCGGGGCCTAAATATCTGAGAATGGACTGTTCCAGTGGTGGCTGACGTGAAGCCTCATTCTCTGCTATGACATGCAGACTAATTCTCTGCTGACATGAAGACAGATTCTCTGTTACGGGACCTCCCTCCTCTGCCTGGGTGCTGGGCCTAAATATATGCCAATGGACTGTTGCAGTGGTGGCTGACGTGAAGCCTCATTCTCTGCTATGACATGCAGACTAATTCTCTGCTGACATGAAGACAGATTCTCTGTTACGGGACCTCCCTCCTCTGCCTGGGTGCTGGGCCTAAATATATGCCAATGGACTGTTGCAGTGGTGGCTGACGTGAAGCCTCATTCTCTGCTATGACATGCAGACTGATTCTCTGCTGACATGAAGCCAGATTCTCTGTTACGGGACCTCTCTCCTCTGCCTGTGTGTGTGCTGGGCCTAAATATATGCCAATGGACTGTTGCAGTGGTGGCTGACGTGAAGCCTCATTCTCTGCTATGACATGCAGACTGATTCTCTGCTGACATGAAGCCAGATTCTCTGTTACGGGACCTCTCTCCTCTGCCTGTGTGTGTGCTGGGCCTAAATATATGCCAATGGACTGTTGCAGTGGTGGCTGACGTGAAGCCTCATTCTCTGCTATGACATGCAGACTAATTCTCTGCTGACATGAAGACAGATTCTCTGTTACGGGACCTCCCTCCTCTGCCTGGGTGCTGGGCCTAAATATATGCCAATGGACTGTTGCAGTGGTGGCTGACGTGAAGCCTCATTCTCTGCTATGACATGCAGACTGATTCTCTGCTGACATGAAGCCAGATTCTCTGTTACGGGACCTCTCTCCTCTGCCTGTGTGTGTGCTGGGCCTAAATATATGCCAATGGACTGTTGCAGTGGTGGCTGACGTGAAGCCTCATTCTCTGCTATGACATGCAGACTGATTCTCTGCTGACATGAAGCCAGATTCTCTGTTACGGGACCTCTCTCCTCTGCCTGTGTGTGTGCTGGGCCTAAATATATGCCAATGGACTGTTGCAGTGGTGGCTGACGTGAAGCCTCATTCTCTGCTATGACATGCAGACTAATTCTCTGCTGACATGAAGACAGATTCTCTGTTACGGGACCTCCCTCCTCTGCCTGGGTGCTGGGCCTAAATATATGCCAATGGACTGTTGCAGTGGTGGCTGACGTGAAGCCTCATTCTCTGCTATGACATGCAGACTAATTCTCTGCTGACATGAAGACAGATTCTCTGTTACGGGACCTCTCTCCTCTGCCTGGGTGCCGGGGCCTAAATATCTGAGAATGGACTGTTCCAGTGGTGGGTGACGGGAAGCCAGATTCTCTGCTATGGAACCTCTCTCCAATTGATTTTGGTTAATTTTTATTTATTTAATTTTTATTTTAATTCATTTCCCTATCCACATTTGTTTGCAGGGGATTTACCTACATGTTGCTGCCTTTTGCAGCCCTCTAGCTCTTTCCTGGGCTGTTTTACAGCCTTTTTAGTGCCGAAAAGTTCGGGTCCCCATTGACTTCAATGGGGTTCGGGTTCGGGACGAAGTTCGGATCGGGTTCGGATCCCGAACCCGAACATTTCCGGGATGTTCGGCCGAACTTCTCGAACCCGAACATCCAGGTGTTCGCTCAACTCTATTTGAAGGTTTTCTAAGGGCTCTTTCACACCTGCGTTCTGTTCTTCCGGCATAGAGTTCTGTCGTCGGGGCTCTATGCCGGAAGAATCCTGATCAGTTTTATCCTAATGCATTCTGAATGGAGTGAAATCCGTTCAGGATGCATCAGGATGTCTTCAGTTCCGGAACAGAACATTTTTTGGCCGGAGAAAATACCGCAGCATGCTGCGCTTTTTGCTCCGGCCAAAAATCCTGAAGACTTGCTGCAAGGCCGGATCCGGAATTAATGCCCATTGAAAGGCATTGATCCGGATCCGGCCTTAAGCTAAATGTCGTTTCGGCGCATTGCCGGATCCGACGTTTAGCTTTTTCTGAATGGTTACCATGGCTGCCGGGGACGCTAAAGTCCTGGCAGCCATGGTAAAGTGTAGCGGGGAGCGGGGGAGCAGCATACTTACCGTCCGTGCGGCTCCCGGGGCGCTCCAGAGTGACGTCAGGGCGCCCCAGGCGCATGGATGATGTGATCGCATGGCACGTCATCCATGCGCATGGGGCGCTCTGACGTCTAGCTGGAGCGCCCCGGGAGCCGCACGGATGGTAAGTATACCGCTCCCCGCTCCCCGCTCCTACTATGGCAACCAGGACTTTAATAGCGTCCTGGCTGCCATAGTAACACTGAAAGCATTTTGAAGACGGATCCGTCTTCAAATGCTTTCAGTACACTTGCGTTTTTCCGGATCCGGCGTGTAATTCAGGCAAGTGGAGTACACGCCGGATCCGGACAACGCAAGTGTGAAAGAGGCCTAAGAGATGCTATCTTGGAATACCTTAATGAAAATACACAAATAACGCCATATCAGCATGGCTTCATGAGGGATTGGTCATGTCAAGCTGATTTAATCAGTTTCTATGATGAAGTAAGTTCTAGACTTGACTGCGGTGAATCAATGGATGTCTTCTCTAAAGCATTTGACACATAAAAGGTTAGCATATAAAATGAGAATGCTTGGACTGGGGGAAAATGTCTGTATGTGGGTAAGTAACTGGCTCAGTGATAGAAAACAGGGTAATTATTAATGGAACACACTCAGATTGGGTCACTGTCACTAGTGGGGTACCAGAGGGGTCAGTATTGGGCCCTATTATCTTAAATATATTTATTAATGATTTTGTAGAAGGCTTGATCAGTAAAATATCATTTTTTTTTTTTTTTCAGATGACACTCAACTGTGTAAAGTAATTGACAGGGAAGAGGATAGTATATGGCTGCAGATGGATCTGGATAGATTGAGGGCTTGGGCAGAGAAGTGGCAGATGAGGTTTAACACTGACAAATGTAAGGTTATGCACATGGGAAGGAATAATGCAAGTCACCAGTACATACTAAATGGTAAAACACTGTGTAACACTGACATGGAATATGACCTAGAAATTTTTGTAAACTGCAAACTAAACTGAAGAAACCAGTGTCAGGCAGCTGCTGACAAGGCCAATAAGATAATGGGTTGGATCAAAAGTGGCATAGATGCCCGTGATGAGAACATAGTCCTACCACTTTACAAATCGCTAGTCAGACCACACATGGAGTATATGTGTACAGTTCTGGGCTCCTGTGAACAAGGCAGACATAGCAGAGCTGGAGAGGGTTCAGATGAGGGCAACTAAAGTAGTAACTCGAATGGGTGTACTACAGTACCCAGAAAGATGATCAAAATTAGGGTTGTTCACTTTAGAAAAAAGACGACTGAGGGGAGATCTAACAACTATGTATAAATATATCAGGAACAGTACAGAGATCCCTCCCATCATCTATTTATCCCTAGGACTGTGACTGTGATGAGGGGACATCCTCTGCGTCTGGAGGAAAGAAGGTTTGTACACAAACACAGAAGAGGATTCTTTATGGAAAGAGCAGTGAGACTATGGAACTCTATGCCTGAGGAGGTGGTGATGGTGAGTTCGCGAAAAGAGTTCAAGAGGGACCTGGATGTATTTCTGGAGCGTAATAATATTACAGGCTATAGCTTCTAGAGAGGGGTCGTTGATCCAGGGAGTTATTCTGATTGCCTGATTAAAGTCGGGAAGGATTTTTTTCCCCTAAATTCTACTTCACAGTTTTTTTTTTGCCTTCCTTTGGATCAACTTGCAGAATAACAGACGTCTTTTTTCAGCCTCATAAACTATGTTATTATGTTACCGACCGAATAGGTCATCAATATCAAAATGCTGGAATATCCCTTTAAGATGATAAATGTAAGCCAATGGGGGAGATTTATCAAGCTGTCCTAATATTAAACCTTAAATGGATTATCTGTGGTTACAAAATACATTGGAGGAGATTAATCAAACTGGTATAAAGTAGAACTGTCTTATTTGTTGCCCAAATTTGGACCTGTAGGTCTTTTTACATGCTGTTTCAAAATGACTAAACTGGTCATATATTGTATATTTTCTTAACATTGAATAACTTATTAGGGTACTTTTACACTTGCGTTGCTGGATTCCGGCAGGTAGTTCAGTCTCTCCGGCAATCTGTATGCAAACGAAAACTATTTGTAGATGGATCTGGATGCGGATCTGTCTCACAAATGCATTGCAATATCAGATCTGTCTCTCTGGTGTCATCTGGAAAAACAAATCCGTTATTTATTTATTTTTTGCATTCGTCAATACGGCAATTTTAATGCTGGATCTGGCACTGATACACTCCAATGGAAAAAATTTGGGCATATCGACAGCAAATTTAGTTTTTTGCCCAAAATCGGTGTTTTTCTAAACCCAGAATATTATTGCAGTATTTTTAGCTTGTATCTCACACTGACAGATGCAGCAAAGGCCACAGATTTACAAACCGGATTCCAAAAAAGTTGGGACATTATACAAACCGTGAATAAAAACGTAATGCAATGATGTGGAGGTGCCAACTTCTAATATTTTATTCAGAATAGAACATAAATCACGGAACAAAAGTTTAAACTGAGAAAATTTACAATTTTAAGGGAAAAATATGTTGAATCAGAATTTCATGGTGTCAACAAATCCCCAAAAAGTTGGGACAAGGCCATTTTCACCACTGTGCGGCATCTCCCCTTCTTACAACACTCAACAGACATCTGGGGACCGAGGAGACCAGTTTCTCAAATTTAAAAATAGGAATGCTCTCCCATTCTTGTCTAATACAGGCCTCTAACTGTTCAATCGTCTTGGGCCTTTTTTTTTTTTTCTTGATTTTCAAAAAGCTTTATTTGCAAAAGCATGTGTACAAGTTAACATAGGCGCAACAGAGAGTGATGACAATTCTCCGTGCTCCAACATATTGGTTGACACTTCAAATTCAATATAATGAATGCCATATAGTGAACACAATGAATACAGTGAAAACAGTGAATACAATGAATACACGATCACAAGGAAGAATAGGACATTACTACAGTTTACTCCTTTAAATAACACTAATGTGCTGATAGGTATCTTAGGGATCCGGGGAATCCGCAATTCGGGACTATCTAAGTTCCAAGAGTCTTCTCGTTACATTTCCAGGTTGTCCAAACTAGATAAGACTGATTTTAACTTTTCCCTGAAATACTGTTAGCGGAATAAGCAAGCGGAAAGTAGAGTGGGAAGGTCCAAAAATTGGAGTCTATCCACTCTTAAGCCCTCTATATGTCTCCCATGGCAACCAGGTGGCTCTAAACTTGTGGATGGATCTACATTCCCAGTTCGAAATTTCCTCCAATCTGTAAATTTGGTCTACTCTGGAGTACCATTTCTCGATAAGGGGGACGTCTGGCGACAGCCAGTGAAGTGGAATCAAAAATCTAGCTGCCTTGATCAGTTGTCTGTAAAGACCAATATTTGGGGTATTAGGGTTTTTAGGGAATAGATTCAGCAGGGCTGTCTCCGGGCTAGGAGCAAAAGAGGACATACAGACTTTGTTGCATAAATCGAATATTTGTGTCCACCAATCTTTTAAAGGGGGGCAATCCCACCATATATGTATGAAGGAGCCTCTGGAGCTGGAGCACCTCCAACAAATGTCCGAAGCCGATAATGAATATAGACATGTTTTATCTGGGGTTTTATACCACCTGGTTATTACTTTGTAGCAATTTTCTTGAATCCTGGTGCATCTAGATGCTTTGTGTGGGGAAACCATTATTTGATCTATTTTCTGTCTGGAAAAAGTTTTGTTTAGATCTCTTTCCCAGAGTCTAATGAATGCCGGTGTGAATAGAGCTTCAGGCATTCTTAATTTGTTATATAGCTGGGAGATTAGTTTGGTCGGATAATGAGTGCCACCTACGAGGTCTTCTAACCATACCGGTGGGCGCGAGAAATCTGTACATTTAATATTTTGCTGAATATATGATCTTAGGAAGAGCAGGGGAGAGATGTTTGTATAGGAGTAATTAAGCTTATTTTTCATGTCTGCTATAGAATAGGGTTGAGAAGCATCCAGGAAGTCTTTTACAGGGGACGTGGAGTTTTTAAGCGAGCCCACCACACTATCTAACATAGCTTTAGGTGCTAGATTTATAACATCTCTGATTTGTAATATTAGGGAGGGAAATGGTATAAAATGTTGCGAATCTTTAAGACCCTTCCAAACAGAAAATGTGGATCTCATTAGAGAGGAGGCAAGTGGGGGTAAATTTTGAGCAGTTTTATGGCCTAAAAGAAAGGCCCTAAAGGTGCGACCCAATATAGCTTGTTCCATGGAGACCCAAGATTTGTTTAAGGGTTCCCTCAACCAATCTATCGCTCTGGCTAGAAGGACAGCTTTACCATACACTTCGGGGTCTGGGAGGGAGATACCACCCCATTTTTTCGCTCTATTTAAAGACTTATAAGATTGCCTAGGTTTTTTCTTAAACCAAATAAAAGAGCTAAAAAGAGATCTCACCTTCTTATAGAATGAGGAGGGAACTTGTATTGGGAGGACCTGTTGTAGGTAGGTTAACTTCGGAAGGATCAATGAAGCCAGTATGTTTTTCCTCCCAAACCACGAAAGTAACGGCAATTCCAGGTTTTTAATTAGTTTAGTCATATCTGAGAGCAGGGAGTCATAATTCAGACGAAACCATAAAGAAGGATCTGTACTGATTTTGACCCCTAGATATGTTAGAAAGGGGGCTGACAAGTTAAAAGGGGAAGTTTGGGCCAATTTTTGCTTTGTGGGGGTAGATAGACCTGAGCATATGATAAACGACTTGCTGTGGTTTACTTTAAAATTAGAGCAGAGCCCGTAATTTTCCAGGTGTTGGTAGATTTTAGGGAGCGCGGTCTTTGGGTTACTGATTATTACAAGCATGTCATCCGCGAAGGCTGCTGTTTTGTGTTCTTGATCTCCAAGAGTTATGCCTTTGATATCTGAATCCTCTCTGATAGTTAAAAGAAGGGGCTCGAGTGACAATACAAATAGCAAGGGGGACAGGGGACATCCCTGTCTGGTGCCATTTTTAATATTAAAAGGGTGTGAGATAGTATCATTAACTGATATGGAAGCGGAGGCATTAATATACATGGCATCTATTGCATACATAAAGGCCAGTGGGAAATTTTGGAATGTGAGGACACTTTTCATGAAGGACCAGCTGACTCTATCAAAGGCTTTTTCGGCGTCGGTGCTGAGTAAGGCCACCGGAAGTGATTTCTTATTAGCATAGTGTAAAATATTTAGGACTCTTGTCGTATTGTCCTTTCCTTCTCTGCCTTTGACAAAGCCAACCTGGTCCCTATGAATAAGCAAGGGTCTTGGGCCTTCTTTGTTGCACCTTCCTCTTTATGATGCGCCAAATGTTCTCTATAGGTAAAAGATCTGGACTGCAGACTGGCCATTTCAGTACCCGGATCCTTCTCCTACGCAGCCATGATGTTGTGATTGATGCAGAATGTGGTCTGGCATTATCTTGTTGAAAAATGCAGGGTCTTCCCTGAAAGAGATGAGGTCTGGATGGGAGCATATGTTGTTCTAGAACCTGAATATATTTTTCTGCATTGATGGTGCCTTTACAGACATGCAAGCTGCCCATGCCACACGCACTCATGCAACCCCATACCATCAGAGATGCAGGCTTCTGAACTGAGCGTTGATAACAACTTGGGTTGTCCTTGTCCTCTTTGGTCCGGGTGACATGGCGTCCCAGATTTCCAAATAGAACTTCGAATCATGACTCGTCTGACCACAGAACAGTCTTCCCTTTTGCCACACTCCATTTTAAATGATCCCTGGCCCAGTGAAAACGCCTGAGCTTGTGGATCTTGCTTAGAAATGGCTTCTTCTTTGCACTGTAGAGTTTCAGCTGGCAACGGCGGATGGCACGGTGGATTGTGTTCACTGACAATGGTTTCTGGAAGTATTCCTGAGCCCATTCTGTGATTTCCTTTACAGTAGCATTCCTGTTTGTGGTGCAGTGTCGTTTAAGGACTCGGAGATCACGGGCATCCAGTATTGTTTTACGGCCTTGACCCTTACGCACAGAGATTGTTCCAGATTCTCTGAATCTTCGGATGATGTTATGCACAGTTGATGATGATAGATGCAAAGTCTTTGCAATTTTTCGCTGGGTAACACCTTTCTGATATTGCTCCACTATCTTTCTGCGCAACATTGTGGGAATTGGTGATCCTCTACCCATCTTGGCTTCTGAGAGACACTGCCACTCTGAGAAGCTCTTTTTATACCCAATCATGTTGCCAATTGACCTAATTAGTGTTAATTGGTCTTCCAGCTCTTCGTTATGCTCAAATTTACTTTTTCCAGCCTCTTATTGCTACTTGTCCCAACTTTTTGGGGATTTGTTGACACGGTGAAAATTTGAATCAACGTATTTTTCCTTTAAAATGATACATTTACTCGGATTAAATGTTTGATCTGTCATCTACGTTTTATTACAAATAAAATATTGACATTTGCCATCTCCACATCATTGCATTCAGTTTTTATTCACAATTTGTTTAGTGTCCCAACTTTTTTGGAATCCGGTTTGTATTGTTTTGCCCAAAATGGGTGTTTTTTTAATAACAGAATAATTCACCAGTATCAAATGCGTGTATCTCACACTGACAAATGAAGCATAGGCCCCTGATGGGCCTAGGGTATTGACAAAAATGGGTGTTTTATTAAACCTAGAATATTATTGCAGTATTTCAAGCTTGCATGGGTTAAAAAAAAATCACCAATTTTTTGCAAGACCCTACATCTGGGGCATTTTCAACATTTGTCAGTGTGAAATCCGATCTTGAAATACTGCAATAAATTTCTGGGATGAAAAAAACTAACTATTTTTGGCAATACCCTACATCTGGGGCATATGCTGTTTTTTTGCGTGAAATACAAGCTTGAAATAGGCAATAAGATGTGTGGGTGCTCACCCGTCTAATATCATGCAAGGTGCTCTAGGTCTAACTGGCTCACCCAGCCAGTGACAGGGTTACGTAAGGATAAGTTAAGAGTTTAGACTGGCACACTAATATCTGGGATTCAGTGAAAAGCAAAAGAGCAAGGAGCGGAAGTAATTGTATAAAATCTAATTTATTGGTCTAAAAAGTTGATATAAAAAATTGGTACAGTATTCCGGACTGGAGCATATATAAAAAAAATAGGAAAAAATTAATATAAGAATAAAGAATGATGAATAGTACAGTACGGATGAAAATAGTCTTATAATATTCCAGGGAGAATGTCTGGTTTTCCAAAGAAAAAGTCAATGAAGAAATTGGTGGAAAATAGAAGAAAAATGATGAAAAGCAAAAAAAAAGAAAGTCTCAGAGTATCGATGTAGTCGTCTGTGCCTGTGCTCCAGGGATGGTACACTGTGTTAGTGTGATAGTTGTGGTTCACAATATGGAGTGCTAGTTGTAGTACATGTAGTAGGAGTAAGGTAATAGATGTTTTAGAGTGGTCGCAAAAAATGGTGAAGGCTTATTAAGAAGTAGTGTGACAAGCAGGTAAATTGTGAGGATCTCCGGTGGCGTCCCACACAGAGGTGATTCCTCTGCCTGTTGTTACCTTAGCGACCTCTTCTGGGTGCTGCCGATCCGGTCCTATGTGCTGCGGGTGGTATTACCGGCTGGTGGGTGGAGTGCACATGTACTCTACGCCCCACGTAATGTCGGCTGCGAGTGTGATCCTCCATCCCGACTTCCCGGCTTGTGAGCGTAGTACACAATGGACTTTACGCCCCACATGGTATGGGTGTCCCACGTGGTGTGAAAGCGTCGTCCCGCGTAGTCTAGGGTGATCGGCGTCCCACATGGTTCAGGGCCGCTGGTTTGTGCGGATCTGTACAGGGTGATATGCTGGCTAGCAGTGGTGGATTATAATAGGGACGTTCGGGTCGGCATCCCCGGGCCCAGCACCGCTGGGGGGCCCAACGCTGACCCGAACGCCCACATACTGCGACGGGGCACGGGAGCGCATAGCTCCCTGTCCCGTCGCCGATCACCGGCATTCACCACATAGGCCTCAGGCCTCGTAGGCCTGAGGCCTATGCGGTAGTGAAATCCCGACGCAGGCGTGCGTGATGACGTCATCGCGCGCCTGTGCCGGGACGCAGCATTGTGAGGCGCCTGACTCATCCTGCCCGCCTTCCTCTGCGAGCAAGCGCCTGGCCCTGGACATAGGTGAGTATTTTTTTTTTTTCATTTTTTGTTCATTTTTTTATTTCATTTGCCTATTATTTCATTTGCCTACTTGGGGGGGGACACAGGAGGACCTATTAGGGAAGATAAACGATTACATGGGGGGGAATGTGGGGGCTGTATGGGGCCAAATTATTATGGTCGGGAATACTATGTGGGGGCAAATTACTAGAAGAGGCAGTGTGGGGGCAAATTATTATGAGGGAATACTATGTGGGGGCAAATTACTATGTGGGGGCAAATTATTAGGAGAGGGACTACTATGTGGGGGCAAATTACTAGATGGGGCAGTGTGGGGGAAACTATTGTGTGGGGGCAAATTGCTGTGTGGGGGAAAATTATTATGGGAGGGACTACTATGTGGGGCAAATTTCTATCTGGGGGTAGTGTGGGGGAAACTATTGTGTGGGGGTAACTGCTATGTGGGGACTATGTGGGGGCAAATTACTATGTGGGGGAAACTATTGTGTGGGGGCAGTGTGGGGGAAATTGCCATGTGGGGACAGTGTGGGGTAATTTCTTTGTGGGGACTGTGTGGGGTAATTTCTATGTGGGGACAGTGTGGGGTAATTTCTATGTGGGGACAGTGTGGGGTAATTTCTATGTGGGGACAGTGTGGGGTAATTGCTATGTGGGGGCAAATTACTATGTGGGGGCAAATTACTATGTGGGGGCAGTGTGTGGAAAACTATTGTGTGGGGGCAAATTATTATGAGAGGGAATACTATGTGGGGACAAATTACTACGTGGGGGCAAATTATTATGAGACGGACTACTATGTGGGGGCAAATTACTAGATGGGGCAGTGTGGGGGCAAATTACTAGATGGGGCAGTGTGGGGCAAATTGCTATGTGGGGGCAGTGTGGGGAAATTGCTATGTGGGGGCAAATTACTATGTGGGGGAAACTATTGTGTGGGGGAAATTGCGATGTGGAGACAGTGTGGGGTAATTGCTATGTGGGAAAATTGCTATGTGGGGGCAGTGTGGTGGAAATTGCTATGTGGGGGCAGTGTGGTGGAAATTACTATGTGGGGGCAGTGTGGTGGAAATTACTATGTGGGGGCAGTGTGGAGGAAATTACTATGTGGGGGCAAACTAATATATGGGGGCAGTGTGGGGCAAATTACTGTGTGGGGGCAAACTACTATATGGGGGCAGTTTGGGGGAAATTACTGTGTGGGGGGAAATTACTATGGGGGGATTACTATGTGGGGGCAGTGTAGTGAAAATTACTATATGGGGGTGTTGCTATTGGGGAGGCACTATAGGGGCAATTCTATTATTTCTGGGGACACTATACAGGGATTATTGCCTGGAGCACAATAGAGGGTGGTATTATTACTGGGGGTCTCTAGGGGACATTATAGCTGCTGTGGACACTATAGGGACATTTGGGGTAATTTATCAAACTGGTGTAATGCAGAACTGGCTTAGTTGCCCATAGCAGCCAATCAGATTCCACCTTTCATATTTGACAGCTCTTTTGGAAATCCAGTTCTACTTTACAACAGTTTGATTAATTACCCCAATTATATCTATCAGGGTCACAATTTTTTCAGCAGTATAGTTCCTGGGGCATTGGGGGGCACAACGGGCACAGTATTGGGGGTGGCAGCAGGATGACACTGTGGGGACACCAGGATGAGGAGGTTGATGGAAAATTTGAGAAATCTAACGTGTCTGTGTTACAAACTGTAGAGACGAGATGCGGCTAAAAGAATTTGCCATGGTGGTCTGGGTCAAATGGAGGAGAAGAGGAAAGAGAAGGTCTATATGACAGGAGACGTCACTGGATGTAAGAGGTATGTGGTGCTGTATTCTCCTCCATGTCTTTTTTATTACAATTATATGTATTTTAAATTTGACTACCACATTTTTCAGTTTAGGACCCAATTTGGGGTATTTTCTTTTTGTCTGAAGATGTCATATGGCCTAAGAAGAGACTGTGGCGCCCATGAAGCACCGCAGCCTCTTCATACAAAAAAAACTAAACTAAACTAAAATGGAGGGGGGGGGGCAAGTTGGGTAGACAGCCCCGGGCCTATCATGCACTTAATCCGCCCCTGCTGGCTAGTTAGTTCTTGTGGAAGCGATTCCTATTTGTGGTTGTTGTCCTCTGTGAGTGGGTCCTCCACCAGACACATTTCGGAGTCTTAGCTGACTCCTTCCTCAGTGGTGACCATCTGGTGTAATTGGCGCCCTTTTTATCCCCCTCCTTCAATTAGAGGTTGTCTCTTTCAATCAATCCCATCTGTTTTCAATCAGGGCAATGAGTAGTTGTTAATTCATTAGGTGTTGCACAAAATTAACTCATTAGGTGCTGTACAAAATTGAGTGCTGCGAGTTAACTCCTTGGGTGCTGTACAAGATTAACTCATTGGGAGCTGGATAAATTATATATAATATATAAAAAAAAATATATAAAAATGTAAAGAAATGTTAAAAAAAAGTAAAGAAATGTTTTATATAATATAAGAATGTAAAGAAATGTTTTATATAAAAATATATATAAAAAAAATATATAAATATATATATGAGTTGCAAAAATCCACAGCACTCCTTAAAAGTGAAAAAATGTGCTATATATTCACACATGTCATACAGCAACGTTTCGGTTCTCTCTCAGAACCTTTTTCACTTGGCTTGAAAAAGGTTCTGAGAGAGAACCGAAATGTTGCTGTATGACATGTGTGAATAAATAGCAAATTTTTTGCATTTGGATTTTTGCAACTTGTCTACCACCCAGAATCGAGGGGTTACCGCTGGCACCCACTTTACAGTTGGCAAAGAAGTGCTGCCCTACTTTTGATGTATAAATATATACATGGATGTCCATCAAAATATATAAGGATACATATCAAAAATATGAAAAATATATATATGAAAAATATATATGAAAAATATATTAAAATATATATAGAGAGGGAGCTGTGTCGGTACCCAGTAGTTGCACAGAGATGTGTGTAGTTGTACATAATTATATGCAGGGGTATGCAGTATGTGTTCTGCGTGGGTTTTGTGCTCTTCTGCAACGGTTGGAGTGGGAGCGTACATGTGTACGTGTGGGTTTTGTTCTTATTGCTGTGGATTCTGATGTTGCAGCAGTTGGAGTGGGGGTGGGGGCCCAGAGCCGAGGGGAGATCGGAGTGCTGGTAAGCAGCCTGACTGCGATTTCCCATCAGCCCAGAACCACCGCCCCAAATGATAGATTTTATAGAAATCCAAAGAGCTCCAATTCGGCATTTAGTCCTTCAGGGAGGATTGTGTCCAGTTCGAAAATGAATCTTGATTCTATGAGGGGCATTTTTGAGATGTGATCTCCTCCTCTCCAGTCTTTCTCTATTTTTTCTATTGCTGTGAAAGAAAGGCCGCTAAGGTCTTGCTTGTGGTGCGTTTTGAAATGACTGGATAAGGAACGTTTGTCGTACCCTTTCTTAATGCTGATATGTTCTGAAATCCATTTCTTTAACCTCTTCAGGACACAGGTCGTATAGGTACGCCCTTATGTCCTGGTACTTAAGGACACAGGGCGTACCTGTACGCCCTGTGTATTTTTGATCACCACTGCGCAGCAGGCAGTGATCGGAAGCCGGTGCCTGCTGAAATCATTGAGCAGGCACCTCGGCTAAATGCCCGGTTTGCAGTTTGTGGCTTTTATCTATTGTGGGCGGCGGTGCCATCGGGTCCCCATGGGGCTGTGCGGGGGACCCGATGGCATGGTAGGCAGTACAATGCCTACCTGAGTCATCTGCGCTGCCTTCCGGTGAAGAATCAGTGAGATCCAGCCCCCGGAATCTGTATGAGTAATACACAGTATTACTCATACAGCCAATGCATTCCAATGCAGAAGTATTGGAATGCATTGTAAAAGGGATTAGATCCCCAAAAGTTCAAGTCCCAAAGTGGTACAAAAAATTAAGTGAAAAAAAGTTGAAAAAATAAAGTTTTTCCCCCAAAAAATTAAGTAAAAATAAACAAAAACGTCATTTTCTCCAAATAAAGTTAAAAAAAATTGATAAAAAATAGGGGGAGGGGAGAAAGTATACATATTAGGTATCGCCGTGTTCGTATCGACCAGCTCTATAAACATATCACATGACCTAATCCCTCAGATGAACACCGTAAAAAATAAAAAATAAAAACTGGGCTAAAGAAACCATTTTTTGTCACCTTACATCACAAAAAGTGCAAAAGCAAGCGATCAAAAAGGCGTTTGCCCACCAAAATAGTACCAATATAACCGTCACCTCATCCCGCAAAACAACTACCTCAGACAATTGCCTCAAAAATAAAAAAACTATGGCTCAGAATATGGAGACACTAAAACAGCATTTTTTGTTTTAAAAAAAAACTTACATAAATAAAAAAAAGTATACATATTAGGTATCGCCGCGTCCGTATCGACCGGCTCTATAAAACTATCACATGACCTAACCACTCAGATGAACGTGTAATAGCAAGCGATCAAAAAGTCACACGCACCCCAAAATAGTGCCAATAAAACCGCCATCTCATCCCGCAAAAATATTACCCTACCTAAGGTAGTCGCCCAAAAACTAAAAAAATTATGTCTCTCAGACTATAAAAACACTAAAACATGATTTTTTTGGCTTCAAAAATGAAATCATTGTGTAAAACTTACATAAATAAAAAATAAGTATACATATTAGGTATCGCCGCGTCTGTAACACCCTGGTCTATAAAAATACCACATGATTTAACATGTCAGATGAATGTTGTAAATAACTAAAAATAAAAATGTGCCAAAACAGCAATTTCTTGTTATCTTGCTTCACAAAAAGTGTAATATAGAGAAACCAAAAATCATATGTACCCTAAACTAGTACCAAAAAAACTTCCACCCTATTTTGTAGTTTCTAAAATGGGGTCACTTTTTGGGGGTTTCTACTCTAGGGGTGCATCAGGGGGGCTTCAAATGGGACATGGTGTAAAATAAAAGTCCAGCAAAATCTGCCTTCCAAAAACCGTATGGCATTCCTTTTCTTCTGCGCCCTGCCGTGTGCCCGTACAGCAGTTTACAACCACATATGGGGTGTTTCTGTAAACTACAGAATCAGGGCCATAAATATTGAGTTTTGTTTGGCTGTTAATCCTTGCTGTGTTACTGGAAAAAATGGATTAAAATGGAAAAATTTCCAAAAAATTGAAATTCTGACATTTCATCTCCATTTGCCAATAACTCTTGTGGAACACCTAAAGGTTTAACGACATTTGGAAAATCAGTTTTGAATACCTTGAGGGGTGTCGTTTCTTAGATGGGGTACATTTATGGAGTTTCTCTATTTTTCCACAAGAATTAATGGAAAATAGAGATACAAATTCAGAATTTCACTTTTTGGGCAGATTTTACTTTTCTTTTGCGCCCTGCAGTGTACCCGTACAGTAGTTTACAACCACATATGGGGTGTTTCTGTAAACTACAGAATCGGGGCCATAAATATTGAGTTTTGTTTCGCTGTTAACCCTTGCTTTGTAAAAGTAAAAAAGAATATTAAAATGGAAAATCTGCCAAAAAAGTGAAATTCTGAATTTGTATCTCTTCTTTCCATTAATTCTTGTGGAACACCTAAAGGGTTAATTATGTTTGGAATATCAGTTTTGAATACCTTGAGGGGTGTAGTTTCTTAAATTGGGTCACTTTTATGGAGTTTCTACTCTAGGGGTGCATCAGGGGGGCTTCAAATGAGATATGGTGTCAAAAAAAAACAGTCCAGCAAAACCTGCCTTCCAAAAACCATATGGCATTCCTTTCCTTCTGTGCCCTGCCGTGTGCCCATACAGCGGTTTACGATCACATATGGGGTGTTTCTGTAAACTACAGAATCAGGGCCATAAATATTGAGTTTGGTTTGGCTGTTAACCCTTGCTTTGTAACTGAAAAAAAATATTAAAATGGAAAATCTGCCAAAAAAGTGAAATTTGAAATTGTATCTCTATTTTCCATTAATTCTTGTGGAACACCTAAAGGGTTAACAAAGTTTGTAAAATCAGTTTTAAATACCTTGAGGGTGTAGTTTCTAGAATGGGGTCATTTTTGCATGTTTTTCTATCATGTAAGCCTCGCAGAGTGACTTCAGACCTGAACTGGTCTCTAAAAGTTTGTTTTTTGTAAATTTCTGAAAAATTTCAAGATTTGCTTCTAAACTTTTAAGCCTTGTAACATCCCCAAAAAATAAAATATCATTCCCAAAATGATCCTAACATGAAGTAGACATATGGGGAATGTAAAGTAATAACTATTTTTGGAGTTATTACTATGTATTATAGAAGTAGAGAAATTGAAACTTAGAAATTTGCAATTTTTTAAAAAATTTTGCTAAATTTTGTATTTTTTTATTTAAAAAAATGATTTTTTTTAACTTCATTTTACCAGTGTCATGAAGTACAATATGTGACGAAAAAACAATCTCAGAATGGCCTGGATAAGTCAAGGAGTTTTAAAGTTATCAGCACTTAAAGTGACACTGGTCAGATTTGCAAAAAATGGCCTGGTCCTTAAGGTGAAATAAGGCTGTGTCCTTAAGGAGTTAATGTTCTCTTCGTTCTTTCAACATATTGTTTGTTACAGGGACATTGAATGACGTAGATGACATTGGTGTTGCTGCATGTGAGGAATTCCTTAAACTCGTGTGTGAATTGGTTTGTTGTTAAGCTTATTTTTTCAGCTTTTTTTCCGGAAATGATGTGAGTCTACAGTTGTAGCAGCTGTCACACCTGTAAAAGCCTGTGAGTTTGAGCCAACTACTCATCGGGTGTTCTTCTATTTTATTTTTCTGTGTTTTAATGGAGGGTGCTATTTTTAAACCCAGGTTTGGTGCTTTGGTGTAGGTTATTAGTGAGTTGGTGGGGATCAGTGGACCTATTGTCTTATCTCTCTGTAGATGGTGCCAATGTTTTTTGATACTTTTTTCAACTTTTTTATATTGAGCATTATATGGGAGTATGGTACGTGGTGGTGCATCTTCCCCTCTAGTTTTATTGGGCTGTTTGTTTTGGGTGTTAAAGAAGGTCGGTCTGTGTAGGTCTCTGACTCTGATGAGGCTTTTCTCTATTTCATCGGTGGGATATTGCTTTGTCATGAATTGTTTCCTTAGTTTGTTGGCTTCTTGTTCGGATTGATGGTTAAGTGTGAAGTTACGTTTTAAGCATCTGAACTGGACTGTAGGGATGTTGAGAAGCCATCTTGGTAGGTGGCAGCTGGAAAACAAAATATAGCTGTTTTTTGCTGTTTGTTTTTGATAAGTGCTGAGTTTATTGTCCTGTGTTTTGATGTGTAGGTCTAGAAATTCTATTTGTGACTTGCTGGTGTTGGATGAAAAGCGTAAATTTAGTGAGTTATCATTGATTTGTTCGAGAAATGTCTGTAGTTCTATCTCAGTGTTTCACAATATAAAGGTCCGTCCCCAACCTATGTTGGATAATGGTGTCCTCCCATTGGGACATGAATAGGTTGGCATAGCTAGGGGCGAACCTGGTACCCATGGCAGTGCCCCTAATCTGAAGGAAGAAATCTGCATTGTAGGTGAAGTAATTATGTGTCAGTATGTATCTCACTCCTTCTGTCCCTCATAGTATCAAAATTCATTTTCGAACTGGACACAATCATCCCTGAAGGCCTAAATGCCGAATTGGATCTCTTTGGATTTCTATAAATCTATCATTTGGGGCGGTGGTTCTGGGCTGATGGGAAATCGCAGTCAGGCTGCTTACCAGCACTCCGATCTCCCCTCGGCTCTGGGCCCCCACCCACACTCCAACTGCTGCAACATCAGAATCCACAGCAATAAGAACAAAACCCACACGTACACATGTATGCTCCCACTCCAACCGTTGCAGAAGAGCACAAAACCCACGCAGAACACATACTGCATACCTCTGCATATAATTATGTACAACTACACACATCTCTGTGCAACTACTGTGTACCGACACAGCTCCCTCTCTATATACATTTTAATATATTTTTCATATATATTTTTAATTTATATATTTTTCATATTTTTAATATATATACAAATATTTTTTATATGTATCCTTATATATTTTGATGGACATCCATATATATATTTATATATATATTTTATATATTTTTACATAAAACATTTCTTTAAATTTTTTATATTATATAAAACATTTCTTTACATTTTTAAAAAATGTATTTACATTTTTATATCATATTTTTTTATTTTTGTATATATTATATATTTTATATAATTTGTCCAGCTCCCAATGAGTTAATCTTGTACGGCATCCAAGGAGTTAATCTTGTACAACACCCAAGGCTTTAACTCTACGCAGCACTCAATTTTGTACAGCACCTAATGAGTTAATTTTGTGCAACACCTAATGAATTAACAACCACTCATTGCCCTGATTGAAAACAGATGGGATTGATTGCAAGAGACAACCTCTAATTGAAGGAGGGGGATAAAAAGGGCGCCAATTACACCAGCGGGTCACCACTGAGGAAGGAGTCAGCTAAGACTCTGAAACGCGTCTGGTGAAGGACCCACTCACAGAGGACAACAACCACAAATAGAAAAAGCTTCCACAAGAACTAACTAGCCAGCATATCACCCTGTACAGATCCGCACAAACCAGCGGCCCTGAACCATGTGGGACGCCGATCACCCTAGACTACGCGGGATGATGCTTACACACCACGTGGGACATCCATACCATGTGGGGCGTTGAGTCCATTGTGTACTACGCTCACAAGCCGGGAAGTCGGGACAGAGGATCGCACTCGCCGCAAACATCACGTGGGGTGTAGAGTACATGCGCACTCCGCCCACAATTCACCTTTTTCTTAGGAATACCAGAGATTCTCCCTGGAATATTATAAGACTATTTTCATCCGGACTACTGTACTATTCACCATTCTTTATTCTTATATTTATTTTTTCCTATTATTTTTTATATATGCTCCAGTCCGGAATACTGTATACATTTTTTATATAAATTTTTTAGACCAATAAATTAGATTTTATACAATTATCTCGACTCCTTGCTCTTTTGCTTTTCACTGAATCCCAGATATTAGTGTGCTAGTCTAAACTCTTAACTTATCCTTACGTAACCCTGTCACTGGCTGGGTGAGCCAGTTAGACCTAGAGCACCTTGCATGATATTAGACGGGTGAGCACCAACACAACTTATTGCCTATTTCAAGCTTGTATTTCACACAAAAAAGCAGCATAGGCCCCAGATGTAGGGTCTTGCAAAATATTGGTGATTTTTGAAAACCCAGATTATTATTGCAGTATTTCAAGCTTGAATTTGAATGTCACAAAAGCACATATGCAGTGCTGGTGCAGTGAGCTTGCATAAAACTGCCGCCGCCCACCTAACTAACAGACGGATAAAAGTTCTTTTTCTGGGTAACTGGGCTCAGGGCAGGTTAAAAAGATTGTGCACTGCACCCACAAAACTAAATCTATGTAGATCGCTGAGATAACAAGCACTTCTGATTAAAGATTCTGTCCTATTTTCTCCCTCACAGCAGCAGCATCCTATACCTACACTAGTAACAGCAGAGTGACGTGCAGCGCTACGTGACTTCAGCTTATATAGAGGCTGGGTCACATGCTGCACTGGCCAATCACAGCCATGCCATTAGTAGGCATGGCTGTGATGGCTTCTAAGTGCGCAGAGTTAAACTCTTGTTGATTGGCTGCTCTACAGCCTTTCATAAAGCGCCATTTACTCGCCGAACGCCGAACCAGAACCAGAACTTTTACTGAAAAGTTCGGGTTCGGGATACAAAAATCCTAAAGTTCGGTACGAACACGAACTTTGCAGTTCGGGTTCGCTCAACCCTATTTATAATGTGTATTGTTATTCAAAACCCTTTGCTTATATGAGGTTATCGAAGTGACATACCAGTACTTTACTTTAGAAGAAGGGACCCATTTTTGCCCCAGAATATTTTAGACAATTATATTTCAACTAGACATTAAGCCTGTTACAATAACCGGCGCTAGAACAGTAGTGCTGGCACTGTGATGGGGGATCTGTGGATGGCACTGTTATGGGGGCATATGTGAATGGTACTGTTATGGAGGGGATCTGTGGCTGGCACACTGTTATGGGGGTGTAACAGACCGTTTCAGCAGACAAGGGGTTAAAATCCGTTTAGGCGATATGCCCCTTTCTGAGAGACAGGCACAGCTACTGCAGAACACCAACCTCCCGAACTGGATACAAAATAGCACTCCAAACTGGAACCTCGCGAATAGCTGCCAGCAGACGAACAGGAAAAGCATACAATCCGCTTACACTCCTGGCAATCAGTCTCTAACAGCATACAGGGAATCCCCCCAATAACGAGACAAGGCTCCGTCTTGAGGGTCAAGCAGTGGTCTGACTGTACTTCAGGTACATCCTCTTTTATTCATAAAAACAAACATAGTACTGCCCACAGGGTTTTTAAATCCAACCAATCAATATCTTACAACACACACAATGCAAGTACAGCAACCAATCGTTCACGCCCCCTAGAGGACCAGAAGGGAGACTGCGACACAGAACAGATACAACACATCCCCACAATGCATCATGGTTTCCTCCTCTCTGTCCCGGAGACAACCGAGGGCAATCCAATTATCTCTCAGGACAAAGGGAAGATCGCCAATACACATGTGGAGACAACAGGACAGACATCACCATTTAAACACACAATGGGACAATGGGACAATAGAAACACACCCAGCATATTCCTCCCAAGCTGACAAGTTACACTTATTATAAATTGTTACAACTTTGTGAGGTTACATTGTCCATACATATAACTTACATCAATTTAAACAGTATAACTTGGGGACAAACCTATCCAAAATTCACTTGAATAGGTTCAGGGGTTTAAAAGTTAGCAAAAGTATCTCAAAGGGCCGTAATCCTGGGGCAGGAGGCTGGCAAACAGCCCCCTCCAAAACACCGTGGCGAGGTTGGTTTCGCCACAGGGGGTATCTGTGAATGGTACTGTTATTGGGGGATCTGTGGATGGCACTGTTATGGGGGATCTGTGGATGGCACACTGTTATAGGGGTATCTGTAAATGGTACTGTTATGGGAGATCTGTGGATGGCACTGTTATGGGGGGATCTATGGATGGCACTGCTATGGGGGAATCTGTGGATGACACTGTTATGGGGGTATCTGTGAATGGTACTGTTATAGGGGGATCTGTGGATGGCACTTGTTATGGGGGAATCTGTGGATGGCACTGTTATGGGGGATCTGTGGATGGCACTGTTAAGGGGGATCTGTGGATGGCACTGTAATGGGGGATCTGTGGATGGCACTGTTATGGGGGGGGATCTGTGGATGGCACTGTTATGGGGGATCTGTGGATAGCACTGTTATAGGGGATCTGTGGATGATACTGTTATATCAAAAAGTAGAGACCGGCACTACACTCCTCGTTCAAAAAAATGTCGCTTTATTCAAGCATAGAGGAGACACAGTGCTGAAGCGACACGTGTTTCGGCTCAAATGCGAGCCTTTTTCAAGCATAGTGTCCATTAACAGAAAACACATTTAAATAGTGCGTCATCATTGACGTCAAGCGTACTGACGTCACATCACCATAGAAACATGTATACACAAAACATCAAACGCAACAATTACAAACATTGTGATAACATGATCATGATGCTGGTAGACATCTAAATTGATCTTGTAACTTCATGTAGATTGAATGGACTATGAGAAAGGGAAAATAAAAGAGGTAAGCTAGCAGCATGAGATACAAATAAGCAAGATCCACTTATATCAAAAATAATTACCTTGAGATATAAATCTCATACAGACTACACATGGGTTAAGGATTTACAGTCTGGTCATCTTTTCTGTGACTAGATGAATGCAAAAATATGAGTTAGAATATAATGACATTTTTTGTTAATTGAAAGAAAAAAGACATACATAATCATAAACCTACAAAAATGCACTTAATTCATACTCCCGATTGAGACCTCTTGGTTCAAGGGTTTGCAGAGTGTGAATCCAAAAACATTCCTGTTTTTTGAGCATTAACAACCTGTTCAATGACCTGAAATCTTAATTGTGACACATTGTGAGAACATCTATCGAAATGAAAAGGAATTGACAACATACTTGAATAAAGCGACATTTTTTGAACAAGGAGTAAAGTGCTGGTCTCTACTTTTTGATATTTGAAGCGGGTTGTTCTTACCCTGGACGCGAGCACCACGATTCCTGAAGAGGAGTGCCGACTGTTTGTATTTTCATTGATGATACTGTTATGGGGGATCTGTGGATGGCACTGTTATGGGGGGATCTGTGGATGGCACTGTTATAGAGGAACTGTGGGTGACAGTATTATAGGGATCTGTGGATGACAATCTTATGGGGGATCTGTGGATGACAATGTTATTGGGGGATCTGTGGATGACACTGTTATGGGGGGATCTGTGGATGACAGTGTTATAGGGGATCTGTGGATGACACTGTTATGGGGGATCTGTGGATGGCACTGGTATGGGGGGATCTGTGGATGGCACTGTTATGGGGGATCTGTGGATGGCACTGTTATGGGGGATCTGTGGATGGCACTCTTATGGGGGCGCTGTGGCTGACACTGTTATGGGGCTGGTCTGTGGCTGACACTTATTGGGGTCTTTGGCTGACACTGTTATGGGGGTATATGTGGCTGACACTGTTATGGGGGTATCTGTGGATGACAATGTTATGGGGCTGTCTTTTCACCACCTCATACCAACCATGTTGTTGAATCATATATTCATATAGTGCATAAACAGATCGAATCTTTAAGTCCCACTAGTGGTGGTAGGAATAACCTCTCGATGCCGGAACGACAGGCTATCATGACATTGGAACGAGACACCCGCATTACCATCAAGCCTGCTGATAAGGGTGGGGCGGTGGTCGTCATGGACACTGCGATGTACGTTGGAGAGATTGACAGACAATTGAGTGATCTTGAGGTATATAAACAACTACCCGGGGACCCCAAATGGGATATCATGCGTGACATCGGGGTGATATTGGAGGAGGCACTACAGAGTTCTATTATAGATGATGGTTTGTACCAATATCTCATGGTGCCCCACCCTATCACCCCGATGTTATACATACTCCCCAAGATTCACAAGAGATTGATTGATCCACCGGGTCGACCGATTGTCTCTGGTAGGGGGTCGGTCTTCAATCCATTGTCAGTCTTTCTGGACAAGTTGTTGCAGGTCCGGGCGACCTCCGCCCCATCCTATATCAAGGATACGGGGCACTTTCTTTCCAAATTACAGGATTTACAACTGCCCGCCCAATTTCTGTTAGTTAGTTTCGATGTAGTATCTTTGTACACATCGATTGACCATACATATGGGCTGGGTGTCGTCGATGTGGCCCTGACCGACATGGGGCTCTCCCCGGGGGTGTGCCGATTTGTCCTCCGCCTCTTGGAGGTGGTCCTGAAGAGGAGTTACTTCCTCTTCGGGGACACCTTCTATCAGCAGCAGCGGGGTGTGGCCATGGGGTCTAATGTGGCCCCCACCTACGCTAACATCTTTATGGCTGAGGTGGAGGACAAACTCGTGTATCACTCCCCTTTCTTTGGGAGAGTCCTATGTTGGTGGCGCTACATCGACGACATCTTTATGATCTGGACAGGCACTAGGGATGAACTTGATACATTTCATCTACATTTGAATGCGGGTGTCCCGGGTCTGCAATTCACTGTAACTGTTTCTTCCAGTGAGTTGCAGTTCCTTGATGTGCGTGTCTACGTGATGGAGGGTCTTTTGGCTACGGACCTCTATCGGAAGCCCACTGACCGCAACACCTTACTCATGCATGATAGCTACCACCCATATAGAATGCTTGACTCCCTCCCATGGAGTCAGCTCTTAAGGGTAAAGAGAATAGTCTCCGATGAAGAAATATGTGCACAGAGGATTGACACTATGTGCACACGTTTCTTGGAACGAGGTTACCCAAAACCCCTACTTGTTCGAACCAAACAGAGGGTGAGGCTGGTTGACAGATGCACTGCACTACGGAAATCAACAAAAGCAAGCTCTGAGGCTAGGGTTCCGTTTGTGTCCATCTTCGGCCGGGATAGCGGCAATATTGCCCATATCCTTAGAAAGGAATGGCATATACTCCAAAGGGGTTTGCCAGATATAGAAGAATTCAAGTCCCCGCCGATGATGGCGTACAGGCGGAACCCTAGCCTCCGTGATAGACTGGTCAAATCTGACATAGGTGGCCAGTCATCCACACAAAAACTTCTTGCACCACGCAAAAACGGGACTTATCCATGTTTATCTTGTTGTAATTGTGGTAACGTTCTCAAAGGTGAATATTTCTCCCACCCTTACAGTGGAAAAAAATATAAAATCAAGGGCTATTACACCTGCAGGTCACGGGATGTGATTTATGCCATCCAGTGCCCCTGCAGCCTTATTTATGTGGGAGAGACCACCATGGAAGTTAGAGAACGCATTAACAAACACAAGAGTACCATACGCAAGATGAACATGGATAAGCCCGTTGCGAAACACTTCGTGGAGGCGGGGCATTCTGTTAACCAGCTTCGCTTTAGAGTTATTGATAGTGTGGGCCTGTTACGGAGAGGGGGTGACAAGGACGCAATATTAAGGAAGAAGGAGCTGAAATGGATCTACACATTGAGATCCTTACAGCCATTTGGTTTAAATCTAGAGTTTAATGTGGCTGGCATCAGCTAATTCTGGATCTGATCAAATTCTTAATATGGCTGTTGGTGTGGGGTGGTGAAGAGACACTGGCCTGTTTTCATATATTTTTCTTCTGTTACAGTAATTTTGCTATGTTTTTTAATTATTTTCCTCAACCACGCCGCTTTATAGCACCATGATGAATATGTGGGTTTTCTCCATAAACACCTTGTTATGACATATGTTTTATCAATGAGAATTTGTGCTAATGAGAGTGTTATCTGTTGTTGGCACATAGTAATTTTTGGTTTCTTTATTATGCCTGCTGCGCCTGTGTGGTGTCTATATTCTTGTATGTTCTCTTGTCCTTTCCTTGCGCTAATAGTCTATGTAATGCACTTCTAACGTCTAATTTTGATTTCATTAGTGAGCGTTCTGCACACTGTACAAGTTTTGGCAGTGGTGCGATCGCCCTCTATTGACAGCCCCATTGAATCCGCATGCATATGTCAGCCTGGAGCGCCAGGTGGGAGTGGCCTTGTGACGTTCGCCGGCAGCCGCCTGATGACGCAAGCAGTCCGGCGCAGACTATGCATCTGGATCCAATCGGGCACGTCATACGCATGTCGCCGTGTGGTGACGTATGCGATGACGTATGCGGACATGCGCATTGCCGACTATGGGACGCTGGATGGACGGACGACTGTGCATGATGACCCCACACAGGTATGGATTGCGATTCATTGCAGCTGGCTTATTTGCCTTATCGTGTCAGTGCTCATTGATTATTCATACAGGTGTGTTACACATATACTGAGACTCCATTGGTTGCTTAGCGGTGTGGGTTGGTCTGTCATGTGCTTTTTATAGGCTGTGATTTTTATTGCTAACATGCTTGACAAAGGCTATCTCTAGCCGAAACGTTGCAAAACATTTTGTATGCCTTGTTGTGAGGTGTGATCCTGAATAAAGAAGATTATTGGCGATACGCTGCTGTGGCCCTCCATTTCTTTTTAAATGTTATGGGGCTGGTCTGTGGCTGACACTTATTGGGGTCTGTGGGTGACACTTATTGGGGTCTGTGGCTGAAACTGTTATGGGGGTATCTGTGGATGACAAATAGCATCTTATGTGTGGCAGTGTAACTCACTACGTCATGCGCCTGCGCCGCCTGCTTCATTCATGCAGTGGGCGGAGCAGGGGCGTCACTTAGTGAGTTACGCTACCAGTGCCTGGCCGCCCGCCAGGCCTCCTGCCTCACCATGTAGTAAGTGAGCGGGGCCGGTGCAATACAGTGACTGCCCTCCGCTGCCATAACAATAGGATGCTGCACATGTAGTGTCCGTGGAGTTTGTGCCGATGGAGCGGCGTCTGGCCGCACTGCGCGTGTGGGGAAGTGGGCGCATGCGCAGTGATGCATAATGAGTAAGATAGCCGGCTCTCAGTGTGGGTGGCTCCCTGGGATCTGTGACGGCTGTGCTGTCCCGTGTGCTCCGGGCAGAGTATAACTCTGAAAGCCGATGTGCCCGGCTCCCGGCATCCTCCTCCCTGAGCGCTGCTGTCCCGCCGCTGTGCCCTCGAGCCCGGCTCTGCGACCTGGATTGGCCTGTGTGTGTGTTTATGTGTGTCTGTCCGCTGCACATGCGCACTTCTATAATTGGCACACACGCACGGACACCAGCCCTGAGCACGTACACAGGGCTTTTATTAGTATAGATAATATTTTCTCTTACTGTAATACTGACTTATATGTAGCTGTAATATGCGTCACTGGCATTGACTTTTTGCTGAGACTGCAGGCACTGTGACTGGTGGCTGATATGACTGCCACTGACTGGTAGTGCTGAGACCAATTGCACTATGACTGGTGACTGATACAGCTGTCACTGACTAGTGGTGCTAAGAGCACTGGCACTGTGACTGATGGCTGATACGGCTGGCACTGACTGGTGGTGCTGAGAGCACTGGCACTGTGACTGGTGGCTGATACTGCTGGCACTGATTGCTGGCACTGACTGCTGGCACTGACTGGGGGTGCTGAGACTGTGGGCACTGTGACTGGTGCCTGAGATGGCTGGCACGGACTGTGGTGCTGAGACTGCAGCTGATGGCTGAAACAGCCGGCGCTGACTGGTGGCTGAGACGACTGGCAGTGCCACGTAATGCTTAGACTGCTGGTGTGTTTTGGTGTCCGCCTGGCGGTGCGGAGCCGAACGGATCAGCAGTCCTGACTTACAATGTAAGTCAATATGGACGAATCCGTTTACATTGACACAATATTGGTGCAATTGTAAACGGATCCGTCCCCCATTGACTTTCAATTTAAAGTCAGGAGTCCCTATTTTAGGCTACTGCGCTAGGTGTGGATCCGTCTGGTATCTGAACAGACGGATCCGCACCTATAAATGCAAACAATGGTATCTGTTCACTGTGGATCCGTCTGCATAACAGCTTTTTCAGATCTGAGTTTTCACGATCGTGAAAACTCAGATCCGACAGTATATTCTAACACAGAGGCCTTCCCATGGTGATGGGGACGCTTCAAGCTAGAATATACTAAAAACTGTCTACATAACTTCCCCCTGCTGCCTGGCACCACCTGATCTCTTACAGGGGGCTGTGATCCGCACAATTAACCCCACAGGTGCTGGACCCTCCTCCTTCCCCAGTATTAAAAGCATTGGTGGCCAGTGTGGCCCCCTCTCCCTCCCCAGTATTAAAAGCATTGGTGGCCAGTGCGGCCCCCCCCCTCCCTCCCTCCCCAGTATTAAAAGCATTGGTGGCCAGTGCGGCCCTCCCCCTCCCTCCCCAGTATTAAAAGCATTGGTGGCCAGTGCACACCCCCCCTCCCTCCCCAGTATTAAAAGCATTAAAGCATTGGTGGCCAGTTCGGCCCCCCTCCCTCCCCAGTATTAAAAGCATTGGTGGCCAGTGCGGCACCCCTCCCTCCCCCTAGTATTAAAAGCATTGGTGGCCAGTGCGGACCTCCCCCTCCCTCCCTCCCTCCCCAGTATTAAAAGCATTGGTGGCCAGTGCGCCCCCCCTCCCTCCCCAGTATTAAAAGCATTGGTGGCCAGTGGAGCCCCCCCTCCCTCCCCAGTATTAAAAGCATTGGTGGCCAGTGCGCCCTCCCCTCCCTTCCCTCCTAGTATTAAAAGCATTGGTGGCCAGTTTGGCCCCCCTCCCTCCCCAGTATTAAAAGCATTGGTGGCCAGTGCGCCCCCCCTCCCTCCCCAGTATTAAAAGCATTGGTGGCCAGTGTGGCCCCCCCTCCCTCCCTCCCCAGTATTAAAAGCAATATGTGGCCTGTGCGGCCGCTCCCTCCCTCCTCAGTATTAAAGAGGACCTTTGACCGATTATTACAATGTGAACTAAGTATACAGACATGGTGAGCGGCACCCGGAGATCTCACTGCACTTACTTACTATCCCTGGGCGCCGCTCCGTTCTCCCGCTATACCCTCCGGTATCTCCAGCCACGAAGTTATAGTAGGCGGAGATTTCAGTCACTAAGTTATGGTAGGCGGAATCTGCCCTTGTTCTGCTCTAGCGCTGGCCAATCGCAGCGCAGAGCTCACAGCCTGGGAGGTTATTTTCTCCCAGGCTGTGAGCTCTGCAATGCGATTAGCTAGCGCTACAAAAGAACAAGGGCAGACTCCGCCTACTATAACTTAGTGAGCGGAGATACCGGAGGGCATACCAGGAGAACGGAGCGGCGCCCATGGATAATAGTAAGTGCAGTGAGATACCCGGGCGCCGCTCTCCATGTCTGTATACTTAGTTCACAGTGTAATAATCGGTGAAAGGTCCTCTTTAAAAGCATTGGTGGCAGTGGCCACAGGCTAACAACTCCCCTCACCCCCATCATTGGTGGCAGCGGAGCATCATTTCCGATCGGAGTCCCAGTTTAATCACTGGGGCTCCGATCGGTTACCATGGCAGCCAGAATGCTACTGCAGTCCTGGCTGCCATTGTTACTTAGCTAATACTTACCTGCGCTGTCTGTGGCCGGCCGGGCGCTCCTCTTACTGGTAAGTGAAAGGTCTGTGCGGCGCATTGCTTATAGCACAGACCTGTCACTTACCAGTAGGAGGAGCGCCCGGCCGGCCACAGACAGCACAGGTAAGTATAATGCTTCTAAAATTGCTAAGTAACCATGGCAGCCAGGACTGCAGTAGCGTCCTGGCTTCCATGGTAATCGATCGGAGCCCCAGCGATTAAACTGGGACTCTGATCGGAACTCTTCCCTGCCACCAATGATGGGGGGGGATTTTAATTAGGGGGGGAGAGGGGAGGCTGCACTGGCCACCAATTAATTTAATACTGGGGATGGAGGGAGGGGGAGCCGCACTGACCACCAATGAATTTAATACTGGGGAGGTGGGGGGGCCGCACTGGCCACCAATGAATTTAATACTGGGGAGGGAGGGGGGGCCGCACTGGCCACCAATGAATTTAATACTGGGGAGGGAGGGAGGGGGGCCGCACTGGCCACCAATGAATTTAATACTGGGGAGGGAGGGAGGGAGGGGGGCCGCACTGGCCACCAATGAATGTAATACTGGGGAGGGGGGGGGGCTCACTGGCCACTAATGAATTTAATAATGGGGAGGAAGGGGGGCCGCACTGGCCACCAATGATTTTAATACTGGGGAGGGGGGTCCGCACTGGCCACCAATTAATTTAAAACTGGGGAGGGAGGGGGGTCTGGCCCCCTGCTGCCTGGCAGCACCTGATCTCTTACAGGGTGCGGCACCTGAGGGGTTAATTGTGTGGATCACAGCCCCCTGTAAGAGATCGGGTGCTGCCAGGCAGCAGGGGGCAGTTATGTGCACAGTTCTTAGTATATTCTAACTTGAACCCATCACTATGGGAACGCCTCTGTGTTAGAATATATATACTGTCGGATCTGAGTTTTCATGATCTAACTCAAATCCGATGGTATATTCTAACATAGAGGCGTTCCCATGGTGATGGGGACGCTTCAAGTTAAAATATACCATCGGATTGGAGAAGACTCTGATCCGATGGTATATAATTGGCACACATGCACCCTGCTGTGTGTGTGGAGTGTGTGCTAATTGGTTTGTGCGCTGCGTGTGTGCTGATTGGTTTGTGCGCTGCGCATGCGCACTTCACTAATCGGCACACATGCACGGACAACAGCCCTGAGCACGTACACAGGGCTTTTATTAGTATAGATAGCCAAAGGCTATATCAATTATGTTTATGGCCTATTGTCTTTCTAAAAAATAACCTTTTTTATATATATTTAAAGTAAAATAAACAAAAGAAAATTTGTGTTCATTTTTCCAAAAAGCCTTTTAGTGACAATAAAATATTCAAAGCACATTAGTGTTATTTCCTTTTTCTTTCTTTATTTTTTACTGACTTCTAGAGATAGTGGTATATCAATTCTGTGTCTAAACAGTAGATCTGTTTTCTTTCACACTATCTCTGTTATTGTATTAGAAGTTGTAAACCATTTTATATTATTTATGTAGATCATACACACAGAGAGATATCCATTTCTCACTAGTGTACCTGTTAGGAAATATATTAGCTTTCTTTTGGTATCTTAATCAGATCACTTTGTTGTTTGTTATTTTTATTTGCAACATTAGTATCTGCTACAAATAAACACTTCCTAGATCATGAATTAATAGTTCTCCTATGTATCTATTTGCAGAGCATTACTCTGCTAAAAGTATCACTTGATTAACAGGACTTTTTCCAACACACACTATCTCTATCTATTTGCTTTGGTCAGTCTCATACAGTCAGGTCCATAAATATTGGGACATCAACACAATTCTAACATTTTTGCCTCTATACACCACCACGATGGATTTTAAATGAAACTAACACGCTGTGCTTTAACTGCAGACTGTCAGCCTTAATTTGAGGGTATTTACATCCAAATCAGGTGAATGGTGTAGGAATTACAACAGTTTGCATATGTGCCTTCCACTTGTTAAGGGACCAAAAGTAATGGGACAGAATAATAATCATAAATCAAACTTTCACTTCTTAATACTTGGTTGCAAATCCTTTGCAGTCAATTACAGCCTGAAGTCTGGAACGCATAGACATCACCAGACGTTGAGTTTCATCCCTGGTGATGCTCTGCCAGGCCTCTACTGCTACTGTCTTCAGTTCCTGCTTGTTCTTGGGGCATTTTCCCTTCACTTTTGTCTTCAGCAAGTGAAATGCATGCTCAATCGGATTCAGGTCAGGTGATTGTCTTGGCCATTGCATAACATTCCACTTCTTTCCATTAAAAAACTCTTTGGTTGCTTTTGCAGTATGCTTTGGGTCATTGTCCATCTGCACTGTGACGTGCCGTCCAATGAGTTCTGAAGCATTTGGCTGAATATGAGCAGATAATATTGCCTGAAACACTTCATCCTGCTGCTTTTGTCAGCAGTCACATAATCAATAAATACAAGAGAACCAGTTCCATTGACAGTCATACATGCCCACGCCATGACACTACCACCACCATGCTTCACTGATGAGGTGGTATGCTTAGGATTATGAGCAGTTCCTTTCCTTCTCCATACTCTTCTCTTCCCATCACTGTGGTACAAGTTGATCTTGGTCTCATCTGTCCATAGCATGTTGTTCCAGAACTGTGAAGGCTTTTTTAGATGTCGTTTGGCAAACTCTAATCTGGCCTTCCTGTTTTTGAGGCTCACCAATGGTTTACATCTTGTGGTGAACCCTCTGTATTCACTCTGGTGAAGTCTTCTCTTGATTGTTGACTTTGACACACATTCATCTACCTCCTGGAGAGTGTTCTTGATCTGGCCAACTGTTGTGAAGGGTGTTTTCTTCACCAGGGAAATAATTATTTTGTCATCCACCACAGTAGTTTTCCGTGGTCTTCCGGGTCTTTTGGTGTTGCTGAGCTCACCGGTGCGTTCCTTCTTTTTAAGAATGTTCCAAACAGTTGTTTTGGCCACGACTAATGTTTTTGCTATCTTTAAGATGGGATTGTTTTGTTTTTTCAGTCTAATGATGGCTTGCTTCACTGATAGTGACAGCTCTTTGGATCTCATCTTGAGAGTTGACAGCAACAGATTCCAAATGCAAATAGCACACTTGAAATGAACTCTGGACCTTTTTATCTGCTCACTGTACTTGGGATAATGAGGGAATGACACACACCTGGCCATGGAACAACTGAGAAGCCAATTGTCCCATTACTTTTGGTCCCTTAACAAGTGGGAGTCACATATGCAAACTGTTGTAATTTCTACACTGTTCACCTGATTTGGATGTCAATAACCTCAAATTAAAGCTGACAGTCTGCAGTTAAAGCACATCTTGTTTGTTTCATTTCAAATCCATTGTGGTGGTGTATAGAGCCAAAAATGTTAGAATTGTATCGATGTCCCAATATTTATGGACCTGACTGTATATCTACCATCAATCCTATTTTGGGAGCGTCTGTAATATATTCCCTTGTGGATCACTCATGTGCTTTTAATAAAATAATAATAGAAGCTCCTTCGACATGTTTCACCACCTATGTGGCGTCTTCAGGGGTTACGAGCATCTAGCATGAGCGCTCAATTTTCCATGTCTCAATATCTATGTTGTCCATTAAGAGCGCTTTGGTCCAGATTTATCATTAGCTCAGGTCAGAATAATGGAGTGAAAAAGTCCCCAAAAAGTCTCAAACGCTAAAACTGCGCACAAATTTGCGACTTTTTTCTGCTCTGCATTATGCTCGCCAGTTTTCTGAAAGTGGGCGTGTTTTCTTATGTAAATGAACCTCTAGACAGATTTACTATTGGGACTATTTAAAAAGTCGCAAACAATTCGCAAAAAAGTCGCAAAAAAGTCTAAATTTTACTCCAGTGAGGACCATGCTTATCTTATGAGACTTTTTAATAGAACATGCGACTTTTTCATAAAAACGTGCAACTTTTTCATAAAAACTTGCGACTTTTGTAAAGCTGCTTACTGACGGATAAACTGCTACCGTCAAACCACATTCATTACAGTCTTAAAGGGACGATCATAAATCTGACTTGGCTAAAACTGACTTTAGCCATATGTGAAAGTGGAGTGAGCTGTCAGAGTAATGATGAATCTGGCCCACAGTGTCTATATTGACAACAACGCAGAACCTAACAGAGACAGATCGCTATGTCTCTGTTCCTTTTAGAAGCGCCAGCTCTTGTATTCTTAGACTATCAATTTTCCTACCTTGCGCTTGCGTTAGACCGTAGAGGGAGACGGGATCCCTTCTGTTTTACAGCGCATGTATCAAGTCTTTGTTATTTTTTCTTATCTGCTCTTTGCGCATGTCTTTGAACTTAGTTCCAAAAATGGATCGCTATGTTCTTTCTCTAACGCTGGGTTCACACCTAGGCGTTTCTCAAACGCGCGTTTCTATGCGCGTTTTTGTCGCGCGTTTTATGTGCATTTTTTTTAATAGTGAACGCGCGTTTGACGCGCGTTTGGGTGATTGACAGCAGTGTTGTCCAAAGAGTCTATGGCCCAAACGCGCGTCAAACGCGCCAAAAAAAGCTCCTGTACTTGTTTGAGCGTCGGGCGTTTTACAGCGCGATCGTATGCGCTGTAAAACGCCCAGGTGTGAACCCTTCCCATAGGGAATCATTGGTTCTTGCCTGTTGTGCGTTTTACAGCGCGTAGGAACGAGCTGTAAAACGCTCAGGTGTGAACCCAGCGTAAACACAATGGGCCAGATTTCTCATTAGCTCAGGTCAGAATAATGGAGTGAAAAAGTCCCAAAAAACGCTAAAACTGCGCACAAATTTGCGACTTTTTTCTGCTCTGCACTATGCTCGACAGTTTTCTGAAAGTAGGCGTGTTTTCTTATGAAAATGAATTTCTAGAAAGATTTACTATTGAGACTATTTAAAAAGTCGCAAAAAAGTTGCAATTTCACTCCAGTGAGGACCATGCTTATCTTATGAGACTTTTTAATAGAACATGCGACATTTTCATAAAAACGTGCAACTTTTTCGTAAAGATGTGTGACTTTTGTAAAGCTGCTTACTGACGGATAAACTGCTACCGTCAAACCACATTTATTACAGTCTTAAAGGGCCGATCATAAATCTGACTTGGCTAAAACTGACTTTAGCCATATGTGAAAGTGGAGTGAGCTGTCAGAGTCATGATAAATCTGGCCCAATGTGCATGTATCATGTCTTTGTCTGTTTTCCTTATCTATTCAATGCTCATGTCTTTGGACTTAGTTCCAAATCTATCCTATTTATCCATTCCTGTGACATCCTGTACATAAACTTAGACTTATATAATTTCAACCCTATATTCATTTTTGATACTTAAGACATACATTTTTCTTGGATGCTGGTGATGTTTTTACCCTAAGGTTTATTATAAAAATATCCATAAAAATATTAATGAGGATAATTATAAACCCTATATTCACTCTTCCTTATCTGATGTCAATGGTTCCTAAATTATCTACTATATATATATATATATATATATATATATATATATACATACATACATGTCCTCCTAGTATCAATTAAGGGTATATGCTTTAATTATAGTGATCCCTTTCATATTAAACATTTCTCCTATTTTTATTTTTTCTGAAATGTATATAGGTTGTTGGTAGGCTTTGCAATTTTTGGCTTTTCATTGGGGTGTCCAAAATAACAATAATATAGTTGTGTTTATTATCAGTAAATTCTCCCACATTATTACATAAAGGCAGAGTAAGGAAAACACAATTGGACTCATAGTGTTCAGTCTATAATTCCAGCGAGCCTAATTTAGTAGAAGTTTCTTATCCAAATTTCCTCCTCTTGGGTCAAGATTTCCCTTTTCAATTACCCAGAATTTTAAATTATGGGGATTATTTTCATGGAAATATTTAACATGTCTTGCAATTGATGTACCCTTTTTTGTTTCAATAGCACTTAGATGGCCTGATATACACCATCTTAGCTATTGTGTAGTTTTAGCCACATACTGTCACGGAAGGTGTACAGGAAACAAGACAATGCAAAATGAATATATGACTCACTGGATCCAAAACTAAGGAACAAAAGGGAGACCCCTGCATAAGACCTGGCACTCTCCCTGTCTGCTCAGCCTATGCGAAAATCCCAATGGTGGATGATCGCATATCCACGTACCTCGACTATATACCACCTGAACACCCTACAATAGTGAGGGGACACGACCACCGGCTCCCTACACTAGACACGGAGGGAGTCAGGGTCACCTGGGATCCAGCAAACAGAAAATCACAAATAAATGTACAGCACTTATCTTGTAGAAGGCTGGAAAATAGGATCAGCATGCACACACACTCCAGGAAGTTGTATAAGCCGCACACTAATGCATTATGGGGAGGAATTTAAAGGGATGCAATCAGTCCAACTACATGACAGCTGAGAGAGGCTAACGAGATGAGGAACTGAAATTCAAAACAAAGAAAACTCAAGGAGGAGGTTCTGAAAGGCTTCTGTCAGAGCTTCTCAGCTGTCTGGTTGTGACAGTACCCCTCCCTCTACGAGTGGACTCCGGACACTCAGAGCCCACCTTCTCAGGATGGGACCTATGGAAAGCCCTGATGAGACGAGTGGCCTTAATGTCCGTCACTGGGACCCACATCCTCTCCTCAGGACCATAACCCTCCCAATGAACGAGGTACTGGAGAGAACCGCGGACAAGACGAGAATCCACAATCCTAGAGACCTGAAATTCAAGATTCCCATCAACCATAATCGGAGGAGGAGGCAAAGGCGAGGGTACAATGGGTTGAACATAAGGTTTCAATAAGGACTTATGAAAAACATTATGGATCTTCCAAGTCTGAGGAAGATCAAGACGGTAGGCAACAGGATTGATGACAGACAGGATTTTGTAAGGCCCAATAAACCTAGGACCCAACTTCCAGGAGGGAACCTTCAATTTGATATTCTTGGTAGACAACCACACCAGATCACCAACATTCAGGTCCGGACCAGGCACACGTCTCTTATCTGCCACACGCTTATATCTCTCACTCATGCTCTTTAGATTATCCTGAATCTTTTGCCAAATAGAAGACAAAGACGAGGAGAATCTGTCCTCATCAGGTAAACCAGAAGACCCCTCTCCCGAGAAAGTCCCAAACTGCGGATGAAACCCATATGCACCAAAAAATGGTGACTTATCAGAGGACTCCTGACGACGGTTATTTAAAGCAAACTCAGCAAGGGACAAAAAAGAACACCAATCCTCCTGATTCTCCGCCACAAAACAGCGCAGATATGTCTCCAGATTCTGATTGACGCGCTCTGTCTGGCCATTCGACTGCGGGTGGAAAGCAGAAGAGAATGACAACCGAACCCCCAAGCGAGAACAGAAAGCCTTCCAGAATCTGGAAACAAACTGCGTGCCCCTATCAGAGACTATGTCTGAAGGAATACCATGCAATTTGACAATGTGATCAATAAATGCCTGCGCCAGCGTCTTAGCATTGGGCAAACCAGGAAAAGGGATGAAATGCACCATTTTGCTAAAACGGTCCACCACCACCAGAATCACAGTCTTCCCCGAGGAACGAGGCAGGTCCGTTATGAAGTCCATGGACAGATGTGTCCAAGGACGGGAAGGAATGGGTAAGGGAAGGAGAGGACCTGATGGCCGTGAATGAGGGACTTTGGCACGAGCGCAAGTCTCGCAGGCTGCCACAAAACCCTCAACCGACTTACGAAGCGCAGGCCACCAGAATCTCCGAGCGATGAGATCCACTGTGGCTCTTGCCCCCGGGTGCCCAGCAAGGACCGTATCGTGGTGTTCCTTAAAAATCTTGTGTCTTAAAGCGAGAGGCACAAACAACCTCCCAGGAGGACAAAGATCAGGAGCCTCTGACTGGGCTGCCTGCACCTCTGCCTCCAATTCAGGAAAAAGAGCAGAGACCACCACACCTTCAGCCAAAATGGGACCCGGGTCTTCAAAATTCCCACCTCCCGGAAAACAACGTGACAGGGCATCTGCCTTCACATTCTTAACCCCAGGGCGGAACGTGACAACAAAATTAAACCTTGAAAAGAACAAAGACCATCTGGCCTGTCTCGGGTTCAGACGCTTGGCTGACTCCAAGTAGGCCAGATTTTTATGGTCAGTAAACACGGTAATAGGGTGTCTGGCTCCCTCTAGCCAATGGCGCCATTCCTCAAAAGCCAACTTGATGGCCAACAATTCCCTATCTCCCACATCGTAATTTCTCTCTGCGGAGGAGAGTTTCTTCGAGAAAAAGGCACACGGTCGCCATTTGGCAGGAGAGGAACCCTGAGACAAGACCGCACCCACACCCACCTCAGAAGCATCAACCTCAACTATGAAGGGTAGAGAAATATCAGGTTGTACCAAGATGGGAGCGGAAGCAAAACTCTCCTTGATATTAGAAAAGGCCTTACGCGCCTCTACCGACCAGGAAGAAAAATCTACCCCCTTTCTGGTCATATCAGTGAGTGGTTTAACAATAGAGGAATAATTCAAAATAAACTTCCTGTAATAATTGGCAAAGCCCAAAAAACGCATCAGCGCCTTCTGATTCTCAGGAAGCTCCCACTCAAGCACAGCGCGGACCTTCTCGGGGTCCATGCGAAAACCAGAAGCGGAGAGAAGAAACCCCAGAAATTGAATTTCTGGAACCGCAAACACACATTTTTCCAGTTTCGCGTATAATTTATTCTCCCGCAGGATGAGCAAGACCTGACGTAAGTGTTCCTTATGAGTTTTGAAATCAGGAGAAAAAATCAAAATGTCATCCAAATACACTAATACAAATTTTCCCATTAAATGATAAAAAATGCTGTTCACGAAATGCTGAAAAACGGCTGGGGCATTCATCAAACCAAAAGGCATAACCAAATTCTCAAAATGGCCCTCAGGGGTATTGAAGGCCGTCTTCCATTCGTCTCCTTCTCTGACCCTGACCAGGTTGTATGCCCCTCTTAGATCTAATTTGGAAAAGACTTTAGCCCCAACAATCTGGTTAAACAGGTCCGGGATCAGAGGAAGCGGATAAGGGTCACGAATAGTGATACTGTTCAGCTCCCTGAAATCCAGACAAGGTCTTAAAGAACCATCTTTTTTCTTAACAAAGAAAAAACCAGCGGCAACAGGTGACTTCGAGGGTCGTATGTGTCCTTTTCTCAGACTCTCCGAGATATAAGCACGCATAGCGACCCTTTCAGGTTGGGAAAGATTGTATAAACGAGATTTAGGGAGCTTGGCGCCTGGGATGAGATTAATAGGGCAATCGTACTCCCTGTGCGGGGGCAAATCCTGAACTCCACTCTCAGAGAAGACATCCGAAAATTCAGAGAGAAAAGGTGGTACAGTCTTAGTAGAAACCTCAGAAACAGATGTCGTGAGGCAATTCTCTCTGCAAAAGTCACTCCAACCATTTATTTGCCTCGCTTGCCAATCAATGGTGGGGTTATGTTTAGTGAGCCAGGGTAGCCCCAACACAAGAGGAGTAGGTAATCCGCTAAGGACGAAACATGACACATCCTCAACATGAGCATCACTCACAATTAAACGAATATTGTGAACTATGCCCTTTAATGATTTCTGAGAAAGTGGAGCGGAATCAATAGCAAAAACAGGAATATCCTTTCCCAAAGTGCACACCTGGAAACCATGAGTTATCGCAAAATGATTATCAATGAGATTGACAGCTGCTCCACTATCTACAAAAATCTCACAAAAAATGTTCTTGCTCTCTAGCGCCACCCTGGCAGGCAGGACAAAACGGGAACTACAAGCAAACGGAAAACCTTCAATTTCCGCCTCAACCCTGCCAATAGTAACAGATGGAACATTTTTAAAAGATTTTTTCCTTTTTGTTTCTTTATTACTCCCAGAAAACTGCCTGAATCTCCTAGAGGGACAAACATTTGCCAAATGATTTATACCTCCACAACAAAAACAAACCTTCCCATGCGGGCTGAATCTTCTATTGTCAGAGGCAATCAACCCCAGCTGCATGGGCTCCTGCTCAGAAGGGGCTGACAGCGACTGAGACCCCTGCGCATAGAATGAGACCGCTGCACTGTCCTGGGACTGAGTATGACAGGAAGGAGAGATCTCTCCTCTCTCTCTAAGACGCCTGTCAATACGAACGGCCTGAGACATAGCACAGTCCAAGGAGATAGGCCTCTCATGAAAGGCAAATGCATCTTTCAATCCCTCTGAAAGACCATGGCAAAATTGACTTCGGAGTGCAGCATCATTCCAACCAGTATCAGCTGCCCATCTCCGAAATTCTGAGCAGTATATCTCTGCGGATTGTTTACCCTGGCATAACAGACGTAGTCTAGACTCAGCCAAAGCAACACGATCCGGATCATCATATATCTGACCCAGGGCTAAAAAGAAATCATCCACTGAACGGAGGGGCCGTGCCCCCACCGGCAGCGAAAAGGCCCACGACTGAGCGTTACCCCTGAGCAGCGATATAATGATCCCCACCCTCCGTTCCTCATCACCAGAGGAATGGGGAAGAAGGCGAAAATGGAGTTTGCAAGCCTCTCTGAAACGCACAAAATTCTCACTACCCCCGGAGAACGTATCCGGGAGCGAGATCTTAGGCTCAGAACAAACTCCATGAACGCAAGCTGAACCGGTCACTAGAAACTGAGAAAGAGTCTTACGGAGATCAGCTACCTCCAATGAAAGACCCTGGAAGCGTTCAGTCAAAAGTGAAACCGGATCCATGCTTGAGACGGTTTTGGCGGCTTATAATGTCACGGAAGGTGTACAGGAAACAAGACAATGCAAAATGAATATATGACTCACTGGATCCAAAACTAAGGAACAAAAGGGAGACCCCTGCATAAGACCTGGCACTCTCCCTGTACTGCTCAGCCTATGCGAAAATCCCAATGGTGGATGATCGCATATCCACGTACCTCGACTATATACCACCTGAACACCCTACAATAGTGAGGGGACACGACCACCGGCTCCCTACACTAGACACGGAGGGAGTCAGGGTCACCTGGGATCCAGCAAACAGAAAATCACAAATAAATGTACAGCACTTATCTTGTAGAAGGCTGGAAAATAGGATCAGCATGCACACACACTCCAGGAAGTTGTATAAGCTGCACACTAATGCATTATGGGGAGGAATTTAAAGGGATGCAATCAGTCCAACTACATGACAGCTGAGAGAGGCTAACGAGATGAGGAACTGAAATTCAAAACAAAGAAAACTCAAGGAGGAGGTTCTGAAAGGCTTCAGTCAGAGCTTCTCAGCTGTCTGGTTGTGACACATACACTGCCTGTCCCCAAAAAATAGCCCCCCCATAAAAAGGTCACACACTCTAATATTTTGTTGGCCCGCCTTTAGCTTTGATTAAGGCACGCATTTGATGTGGCATTGTTTCAATAAGCTTCTTCAATGTCACAAGATTTATTTCCATCCAGTGTTGCATTAATTTTCCACCAAGATCTTACATTGATGATGGTAGAGTCTGACTGCTGCGCAAAGCCTTCTCCAACAAATCCCAAAGATTCTCAATGGGGTTAAGGTCTGGGCTCTGTGGTGGCCAATCCATGTGTGAAAATGATGTCTCATGCTCCCTGAACCACTCTTTTACAATTTGAGCCCGATTAATCCTACCATTGTCATCTTGGAGTATGCCCGTGCCATCAGAGAAGAAAAATCAATTGATGGAATAACTTGGTTGTGGTGAGGTTTGGATGACGCTTACCAAGCACTATGGTGGGACACAGTATGACAGTCTCCATGGATGGAGGAGTATGGCAAGCCTGAGGGTGAGGAATATAATGGCCCTGGTTTATTGTGGGAGTCTTTTGGAGACATTGACTTTGGGAGCACAGAAGAGTCTAGATTTTGGGACATTACTGACTACAGGGGGGACTTGCACAATTGGCCTACAACTAATGGGATGAGGGCAGATCTGACCTTTGAAGGGAGAGGAGACAACCGGTCTCTCTCCCCAACCACAGGGGGACAGCACCCCTAACTCCAATGATGCAGATGGGACCGCCGTCTCTGCTCCAGGCCTACCGGGAGGCTGGACAGCCGGAACAGAGTAAGCGATCCCTCCTCTCCCCAGCTGGTCCACAACAAGGTCCTGGGGGTAGGATTCCCTGACCCCATCCCAGCGGAAGAGCTGGCATCTGGGCAGAGCGCATTTGGCCTCTGCTCTCCTCTATCCTCTTCTCCAGAGGCTGACTCCATACCGGCTTCCCCAGCAGAAGATCTGGCATCTGGGCAGAACACAGTTGGCCTTTGCCCTCCTCTATACTCTTCTCCAGAGGCTGACTCCACACAGGCTTTCCCAGCGGAAGAGCTGGCATCGGGGCAGAACACAGTTGGCCTCTGCCCTCCCCTATCCTCTTCTCCAGAGCCGGACTTCTCACAGGCTACCCCAGCAGAAGAGATGGCATCTGGGCAGAGCGCAGTAGGCCTCTGCCCACCAAGTACCTACAGCTCCAAGCTAGAGAACAACAAGGAAGCGAGGAGTAGCAGATGCCCCCCCCCAACAGCTGGGGACATACAGAACAGAGCCAGGCCCCAAAATTCAACAGGTCCAGTATTGGGTTGTGGGTGGACTGCCAGACTAATCAGATACCGACCGGCGTGAGGTCAGGTATCTGGTTAGTCTTCCCTGGGAGGGGGAGATTTGTGGCAAAACCAACCTCGTCACTGGGTTTTGGAGGGGCCTGGCTACCAGCCTCTTTCCCAGGATTATGTGCCCTCTCATCAGCCAGGCTTCTTTTGTTCACAAAGGACTTGTACTAACTTGAACCCCTGGTCTAATTCGTGCCATTTTGGGATGTTAAATGACTATGTGTATTGAAAAAGGTGGGACATTGTATACATTGAGTAGTGAGGTCTGTTACATTGTCTCTCTGTGTGTATTGGCGATGTCCTTTGTCTTGAGAGATAATTGAATTACGTCTCTGTTGTCTCCAGGACAGACGACATTGTGTATTCGCCTGCCTGTGATGATTGCATCAACCCAGAGTGAGGTAATTGTATCGCGGGCAGAGGGGAGGATTTTGTGTGGGAGTGTCTGAGTGTATTGTACGTGGTTATTAGCTGTTTTTACAAAACCCTGTGGGTGGTAACCTTGTTGGAAATATGTATAAATCAATGCTTGTGTGTTCAAATAAAGAGTGCCTGTTTTACCCTTTACCAAGTTGAGGCTGGTGTTTGGGTAACTGATCGACACTGGGGGATTGCTATACGCTGAAGATTTGCTATACTCCCCTGGCATAACTACTAGCTCTTGTAAGAGCTGTTCCTGCTCTCTGGATATAGGAGAGGTTCACCCACTGGAGCCTGGAGCCCTGTCGTAGGTCCAGGGTGGGTAGGAGACGGTGAGACCTCAACCTAGCTTTGGCGGTTCATTGGGTCTGCAGTGTGTACGGTGTCAAGTGGAGTGCTTAGAGTCCTCGGAAAGCACTAGGACAGTGGTTCTCAACCTAGAGGTCACGACCCCTTTGGGGGTCGATCGGCCCTTTCCGGGGGGTCACCTGAGGCTTCCTATTGTGGGTCGCCCGCACAATAGCAGCGGCCCCTTATCCTCGCGCACAGGAAGTGATGTCCTATCACTGCCTGTGCTTGAAGTAGCCTGACGTCTGGACGGGTAAGTCGGGCGCCTGTCTGCTGAGGTCCGAGTTTTTTCGTTAATGACACCGCCGCTGAGCACCACTGCCACCAATGATTTAATTGAGCCTGGCTGAGCCTGGCTAATTTTATTTTAATTATTTGGCTGAGCAAGGCTTAATTTATTTGGGGGGACATGAAGCACCGCTGATTTATTTATTTGGGGGACCCTGAGCACTTCTGATTTATTTATTTGGGGGGCCCTGAGCAGCATTGATTTATTTATTTAGGGGAAACCTGATGCACCACTGATTTATTTATTTGGGGGTACCCTGAGCACCGCTGATTTATTTATTTGGGGGAGACCGGGAGACCTGAAGCCCCGCTGATTTATTTATTTGGGGGACCCTGAGCACTTTTGATTTATTTATTTGGGGGGGACTTGAAGCACCACTGATTTATTTATTTGAGGGGTAGCCAACATTTTGTCTTTGTGATTAATTACTCTGCTTTAATGATGTTCAATTTGTAGCAATAAAAATACATCCTGCATATCAGATATTTACATTACAATTCATAACAGTAGCAAAATTAGTTATGACGTAGCAAGGAAAAAAATTTAATGGTTGGGGGTCACCACAACATGAGGAACTGTATTAAGGGGTCACGGCTTTAGAAAGGTTGATAACCACTGCACTAGGAGCATCTATCGACGGAGGTACCCGGTCGGGGCGCCAGGAGATCCGTTACACTGGTCATTCAGTATGTTCAGGTAGTCAGCTGACCTCATTCTTGGAGCACATACTGTTGCTGAGCCTAGACCTGACCAACTGCAGCAACCCCAGATCATAGCACTGCCCCCACATGCTTGTACAGTAGGCACTAGGCATGATGGGTGCATCACTTCATCTGCCTCTCTCTTACCCTGATGCGCCCATTATTCTGGAACAGGGTAAATCTTGACTCATCAGACCACATGACCTTCTTCCATTGCTCCAGAGTCCAATCTTTATGCTCCATAGAAAATTAAAACATTTTTTCCTGATTTGCCTCACTGATTAGTGGTTTTCTTACGGCTATATAGCTGTTCAGTCACAATCCCTTGAGTTCCCTTCACATTGTGCATGTGGAAAGTAGAGTAGATAATTTAGGAACCATTGACATCAGATAAGGAAGAGTGAATATAAGGTTTATAATTATCCTTATAAATATTTTTATGGATATTTTTATTATTTTTATAATAAACCTTAGGGTAAAACATCACCAGCATTCAAGAAAAATTAATGTCTTAAGTATCAAAAATTAATATAGGGTTGAATTGATACAAGTCTAAATTTATGGATGTCACAGGAATGGATAAATTGGACAGATTTGGAACTAAGTCCAAAGACATGAGCATTGAATAGAAAAGGAAAACAGACAAAGACATGATACATGTGCATTGTGTTCAGAGAAAGAACATAGTGATCCATTTTTGGAACTAAGTTCAAAGACATGCGCAAAGAGCAGATAAGAAAAAATAACAAAGACCTGACACATGCGCTGTAAAACTGAAAGGATCCTGTCCCCCTCTAAGGTCTAATGCAAGCACAAGGTAGGAAAGCTGATAGTCTAAGAATACAAAAGCTGGCACTTCTAATAGGAACAGAGACATAGCGATCTGTCTCTGTTAGGTTCTGCATTGTTGTCAATATAGACACAAAGCGCACTTAATGGACAACATAGAAGATGGAGGGCTTTCCTCCTCCTTAAAGACATGAGAAATTGAGCACTTGCGTTAGATGTTCCTAACTCCCGAAGACGCCACATAGGTGGCGAAACATGTCGGGGGAGCTACTATTTTGTTTTTTAAAATAAAAAGCACCTGAGTGATCCACAAGGGAACGTACTGCAGACACTTCCACAATAGGATTGATAGTAGATATATGAGACTGACCAAAGCAAATAGATAGAGATAGTGTGAGTTGGAAAAAGTCCTCTTAATCAAGTGATACTTTAGCAGAGTAACACTCTATAAATAGATACATAGGAGAACTATTAACTCATGATCTAGGACGTGTTTATTTGTAGCAGATACTAATGTTGCAAATAAAAATAACAAACAACAAAGTCATCTTATTAGGATACACAAAACATAGCTAATATATTTCCTAACAGGTACACTAGTGAGACATGAATATCTCTCTGTGTGTATGATCTACATAAATAATATAAAATGGTTTACAACTTCTAATAAAAAAAAGAGATAGTGTAAAAGAAAACAGATCTTCTGTTTAGGCACAGAATTGATATACCACTATCTCTAGAAGTCGGTAAAAAATTAAGAAAGAAAAAGCACTAATGTGCTTTGAATATTTTATTGTCACTAAAAGGCTTTTTGGAAAAATTAACTTATATTTTCTTTTGTTTATTTTACTTTTAATATAAAAAAGGTTGTTTTTTTTAGAATGACAATAGGCCATAAACAGAATTGATATAGCCTTTTGCTATTGAAATATGATAATAGTACTTTGCATTGATGATTTTATGTATATTTGTGTTTGCGGCGCGTGTTTTATATTTTTCAGGTGATGGCGAAGAGATCCACAATGTCTAACAAGTGAAACGACGAGGACAACTTATCTCAAAGCAAGGGGGGATGCAGTGTCCCACTATGTGATAAATATGGGCACTTCAAACTTCTGTATATGTCATGTCAATGTATTGCTGTGTAAACTGTAAATTCCTTATAACAGGCTGTTTTAGATGAGCGTGTCATTATAACTATTCACCCCTAGGTGGTGCTGGAACCACATATATATATAGCTGAGGGTGTGCTAATGCAGTGTAGAGTAGGGGAGAAGGAAGTAAGTTGATGGAGGTGTGGAACCGCACAAGTCCAGTATGCAGCTGCTACTTTACTTCCTTTGGCTATAGCCAAGCTGAGGGACTGTGGACAAATTCCTTATAGCTACCTAGCACAGACCAGAGAGCGAATGGATGGATAAGTAAGTCAAGTGGAGGTAGAAGCAGCATTAGCTTATGGACTCCATTGCACCAGTGACCGAGAGAAGCCTAAAAGAACCTGGACACAGCTGGACGGCTAGGCGCAAAGTTGTCTATTACCACATGCCTCTATGGACATTGTGGACAGGGGAGCACCCAGGAATTTTGTCTAGGGGGGGTCCGAAAGGCAAAAAAATGTGGCATGTGTAGTGCGCTGTGCTAATTCAATTTTTCAAAGCCCCCTTTATATTTAAAACTGCAGGGAGGGGGTGTAGTGTGTTGTGCTGATTCTTTTACTTGGCGATCCTAAAAGCTCAGCAGGAAATCAATAATTTTTTGGCCCCGCCCATTATTAAAAGCCCCTCCTACATATAATAGGCCACTCCCAACAAACACTGTACAGCTGACATAGTTGCGGCCTGTCTCTACACACCATATGGAGAGAGGGGGAGGGTCTGTCCTGGCTGCACTGCCTGCTTCACATTATACAATAAACAGCAGACTACAGCCAGAAAGCTCCTCCGCTCTCCTCCCTCCCCAGACCCTGCTCAAGGCCTGTGGCCCCCCCCACCATCTGCCACCCGCTCGTGGACTGCTGCCCCCTTTGGCCGTCCTCACCCAGCTCTGAATCCTCCTTCTGCAAATGGCAGGGGGAGGACCCGGAGCATCTTATCTCCTACATAGCGCCTCATACCTCTTACATCCAGTGATGTCACCTTTGTTGTAGACGTTCTCTTTCCTCATCTTCTCCATTCAGACCAGACCGCCATGATGATTTTTCAGCCATCTCCCGTCTCTGCAGAGATTAACAAACAGACATTAGTTTCCCACATTTCCATCATCTTCTGAACACCCTTTCCTGCCACCCCCAATACTGTGCCCGCTGTGCCCCCAATACTATACTGCAGAAACAGTCCCCCTGGAAATACTACTACCACACAGATAGTGCCCCCTTCAACAATTATTGGCACACAGTGCTCTAAAAAAATAACTGCGCCCAGACACTAATAGTATAAAGATAATGTCCCCCAAAAATTATTGTGCTAAGCTGAAACGTGGCAGGGTGCCCCCAAAGTAACAGGGCTCCCCAAAATAGAAATAATTCTCTGCCAGAGCACACTTAGTAGTAATAATGCCCCTATAGTGCCCATACTAGTAATCATGTTCCTCATAGCCCCCCAGTATTAGCAAAGCTCCGCATAATACCTCCTAGTACTAATAATTCTCCCTACAATATGACAGTACATGAAATACCCCCGCTTAGTGCCCGCTGTTGAGCTAATGTCCCCATAATGTATGCCAGTATAAAATACCCCTATATAGTGACCCAGTAAATGCCCTCATAGTGCTCCTCTCCCCCTTCCCCATAGTGTCCCCCATAATATGCCAGTAAAAAATGCCCCTTCTAAGTGCCACCATATGCCCCAATAGTGCTCCTCTCCCCCATAGTGCCTACCATAATGTGCCAGTAAAAAATGCCCCTTTAGTGCCACCAGATGCCATAATGCCCCCATAATGTGCCAATAAGAATAAAGGACCCTTTAGAGCCCCCACTTCCCCTTAGTGCCCCCAAATAATGCCCCTATAGTGCCACCAGATGCCCCATAGTGCTCCTCTCCCCCATAATGTGCCAGTAAGAAGTGCCACCCAAAAAAAAAGTACCACCAGATGCTCCATAGTGCCGTTCTCCCCTTTAGTGCCCCCATAGTGCCGTTCTCCCCTTTAGTGCCCCCATAGTGCCAGCTCCCCTTTAGTGCCCCCATAGTGCCGTTCTCCCCCTTTAGTGCCCCCATAGTGCCAGCTCCCCTTTAGTGCCCCCATAGTGCCGTTCTCCCCTTTAGTGCCCCATAGTGCCGTTCTCCCCCTTAGTGCCCCCATAGTGCCAGCTCCCCTTTAGTGCCCCCATAGTGCCGTTCTCCCCTTTAGTGCCCCCATAGTGCCAGCTCCCCTTTAGTGCCCCCATAGTGCCGTTCTCCCCTTTAGTGCCCCCATAGTGCCGTTCTCCCCTTTAGTGCCCCCATAGTGCCGTTCTCCCCTTTAGTGCCCCCATAGTGCCGTTCTCCCTTTTAGTGCCCCCATAGTGCCGTTCTCCCCTTTAGTGCCCCCATAGTGCCAGCTCCCCTTTAGTGCCCCCATAGTGCCGTTCTCCCCTTTAGTGCCCCCATAGTGCCAGCTCCCCTTTAGTGCCCCCATAGTGCCGTTCTCCCCTTTAGTGCCCCCATAGTGCCGTTCTCCCCTTTAGTGCCCCATAGTGCCGTTCTCCCTTTAGTGCCCCCATAGTGCCAGCTCCCCTTTAGTGCCCCCATAGTGCCGTTCTCCCCTTTAGTGCCCCCATAGTGCCAGCTCCCCTTTAGTGCCCCCATAGTGCCGTTCTCCCCTTTAGTGCCCCATAGTGCCGTTCTCCCCTTTAGTGCCCCCATAGTGCCGTTCTCCCCTTTAGTGCCCCCATAGTGCCGTTCTCCCTTTTAGTGCCCCCATAGTGCCAGCTCCCCTTTAGTGCCCCATAGTGCCGTTCTCCCCTTTAGTGCCCCATAGTGCCAGCTCCCCCTTTAGTGCCCCCATAGTGCCGTTCTCCCCTTTAGTGCCCCCATAGTGCCAGCTCCCCTTTAGTGCCCCCATAGTGCCGTTCTCCCCTTTAGTGCCCCCATAGTGCCGTTCTCCCCTTTAGTGCCCCCATAGTGCCAGCTCCCCTTCAGTGCCCCCATAGTGCCGTTCTCCCTTTTGTGCCCCATAGTGCTGTTCTCCCCTTTAGTGCCCCCATAGTGCCAGCTCCCCTTTAGTGCCCCCATAGTGCCGTTCTCCCCTTTAGTGCCCCCATAGTGCCAGCTCCCCTTTAGTGCCCCCATAGTGCCAGCTCCCCTTTAGTGCCCCCATAGTGCCGTTCTCCCCTTTAGTGCCCCCATAGTGCCAGCTCCCCTTTAGTGCCCCCATAGTGCCAGCTCCCCTTTAGTGCCCCTATAGTGCCGTTCTCCCCTTTAGTGCCCCCATAGTGCCAGCTCCCCTTTAGTGCCCCCATAGTGCCGTTCTCCCCTTTAGTGCCCCCATAGTGCCAGCTCCCCTTCAGTGCCCCCATAGTGCCGTTCTCCCCTTTTGTGCCCCCATAGTGCTGTTCTCCCCTTTAGTGCCCCCATAGTGCCAGCTCCCCTTTAGTGCCCCCATAGTGCCGTTCTCCCCTTTAGTGCCAGCTCCCCTTTAGTGCCCCCATAGTGCCGTTCTCCCCTTTAGTGCCCCCATAGTGCCAGCTCCCCTTTAGTGCCCCCATAGTGCCAGCTCCCCTTTAGTGCCCCTATAGTGCCGTTCTCCCCTTTAGTGCCCCCATAGTGCCAGCTCTCCTTTAGTGCCCCCATAGTGCCAGCTCCCCTTTGGTGCCCCCATAGTGCCAGCTCTCCTTTAGTGCCCCCATAGTGCCAGCTCCACTTTGGTGCCCCCATAGTGCCAGCTCCCCTTTGGTGCCCCCATAGTGCCAGCTCCCCTTTGGTGCCCCCATAGTGCCAGCTCCCCCCCCCTCCAAAAAAACAACAACAAAAAATACACTGATACTTACCTCCAGCAGCCTCTTCCGGTCTGTGTCCCTGCTGTGTGCTGCCCGGCTCAGGCAGCACGATGATGACGTCATCGCGCTGCTAGAGCCGGCCTCTCATAGGCTGCAGGCATTAGTGCCTGCGGCCTATCAGAAGAACAGGGGAGGGACACGCCTCTCCCTCCCCTGCTCTGCCGCAGCACAGCCATCTATATCGCTGTCCTAAGGACAGCGATATAGATGCATTAGATATGGAGATGAGCGCTTCCACAATGGAAGCGCTCATCTCCTACGGCCCCCCACCACCGCCGCCGCAAATGCCCGCAATTTACATCCAGGGCCGCGCCGCCTGTGGTGCGGCCCTGGAGGAGGAAAAAAAAAATTTGGGCTGGTTGTTCTAGGGGGGGTCCAGACCCGCTGGACCCCCCCTGTAGGTGCGCCACTGATTGTGGACCACAGTTTATGAAAGCATCCTGTACAAATAACGGAGCAGAGGATTTTGCCTGCCATTAGGGAGACCGCCCTGTGGATTGCTAATAACAAGTAAGAAGTTATTATATCCAGTACTTGATTGCTAGACTGTGGACATAGTGTAGACAGATATAAGAAGGGATCTCTCCCACCTATTAGCACTTGTTAGAAAGGAAACTCTGAAAGCTACATTTGCCAAGCCTGTTACAAGGATTACAGCTGAGCTAATATTTGGATTATTACTTTTGCTAATTACAAATGAACTGTACTTACTACCCTAAGGCAATTAAGTAAAAAGTTCAGTTGTTCACAACCATTGACTCCTCATCCTTTCTACCACCTTCCTTTGCACCTAACGGTGCTGGCATCACAAACACCCAGGACCCTGCCTCCAAGGCACCTAAAAATACATTCCACCAAGGGTACTTTGACCACCGTCGGGCGGGAGTCCCTGGACAACAAAGTGTGCCCTGAAGGAACTGGTGCTGTCCTCCCCTTCACTGCACGCCGGCCCTGGGAGCACTGCTAACCGTGAGTAAAACAACTACTACCTCTATCGGCCCACCATAGCTCACGTGTTGCCCCTGCAGCCCGGTCACTGCATATGGGGGCAAACTGCTTAAGGAGGCAGTAAAACAACTAATTAGCATGAAGCTGCTGGTCTACTGCAGCATCCAGCAGCAGCTTGAAGAGTTCCCTGAAACCCACCCTTCTCCTGTCCCTAGGGGAAGAGACAGTCACAGTGCAGACTCACTCACAGACTGTCTGCATCTCTTCACATTTCTTCTCCGCTTGGGTCTCTTTAGTCCTCAGGCAGCATGTCCCGTGTAGAGGGGACGTGACTGCAGCTTGTAAGGTAACGTGCTGCTCTGCTGAAGTGAAGAGAGGGCATGTCTGAAGCTCCACAGCACAGAAACTTGTAAGTAGGACAGCGGCAGCCAGACTCTGCATGCTGCTGAATAAGACTTTCATGTGACTTAGCTCCCTGCACTCCAGCAATGAGCTTTTCCATCTCTATTAATGGAAGTGCTCATAGCAGTGCAGCGGGCCCCCTTAGGAGAAGTGGGCTCCAGAACTTATGCCGGGTGCCAACGCTGGCCCTGGTTGGCACATTTAGTCTACATTCATTGTCTATAACAAGGGGATGCTACACAATGGTAGACATGGCCCTGTCCCAACTTTTTTTAGATATGTTGTTGCATTTTAAAAGGGGTTGTCTGGGTTCAGAGCTGAACCCGGACATACCTCCATTTTCACCCAGGCAGCCCCCCTGACTTGGACATTAAAGCAGTTCATGCTCCGATGCTCTCCTTTTCCCTGTGCTAAATCGCGCAGGGCAAAGGCATTTTCAGTAGTTTTGGTGATGAACCAGGCTCAACATGGGGCTGCCAGGAAGCCCGGTGATGTCACCGGCACTGATGGGTGGGCTTTAGCGCTGCCCTAGCCAGTAAAATGGTGCAGCGCTAAAGCATTCCCATCAGAGCCGGTGATGTCACTGAACACACTGCTGGGCGGATGTGTGTTATTGTAAACAGAAGAGCCCTTGCCTTGCGCGATCTAGCACAGGGCAAGGGAGCGCATCGGAGCATGAGATGCTCTGATACTAACATCAGAGGGGCTGCCTGTGTGAAAATATGGGTATATCCGGTATCAGCTCTGAACCCGGACAACCCCTTAAAGAAATGGTAAAAAGTCTCACTTTTAACATCTGAAATGTGTTCTAGGTTCTATTGTGAATAAAATATGGGTCTATGAGATTTGCAAATCATTGCATTCTGTTTTTATTTACATTTATTTACATTACAGCTTCCCAATTTTTTCGAAAATGGGGTTGTATACTGTTGTGGGAAGAAACAAGTGAGAGTGTGCTGCATATTATTATATTCTTTTATCTTCATCGTGTTTTGCCCTTGTGTTAAGAAAACCGAAGCGATAACATAATATAGAATCGCTGGCTTCCCATTAAGCTTATTCCAGGCATGTAGATATTTTAATGGACTAGTGTGCACAGGCAAGAGCAGACTGGTAATAAATAGCCATTGGAGCAAAATAAATGCTTAGTAAGTGCCTCATGATTTCTCATAACAATTGCGGTAATGGCCTAACTATTGCATACTGTTATACTCAGATAAATTGAAAAACAATAAAAAAAAGTACTCTTCTGACACAGACCAAGACACAATAACTGTTAACAGCACAAATTAGTACTTTAAATCTTCCTACCTGTTAGTGGAAAAAGTGTTTTACATAAATGCGCTTTTCTTATGTTTGCTCATATAGTGAATAATGAAAAATAATGCAGAACTGTTCTCTAAATGGCAATTAAAATACTTTTAGGAGCTAATGTTATCTTCAGAAACATTAAAATGATTTTGTTCAGCATTCTTTGTGATCCAGGTTATGTAGTGTCCCTAAAAGGAAAAGAAAATGATGCTGGATGCGAATGAATTCCAACAGATCTTTATGTCGTTCATCCTTCTGCTTTGTTAGGGTACGGCCACAGGGTTAGGTTTCCTGATGCAGTGTTGGAAGCTACAATCAGGAGGAGATAAACTATAAAGAACAGATATGACTTCTCTTTTTTTAATTCACTCCTGGTTTTGGCTTTCAAAATTGCATCATGATACCTGATGGTGTGGATGTACCCTAACAGGTACTGCATGGTTTGTTAGATTTTACACACTTCTACGTGTAGTACCACAGACCTGGGGTACTGCACGTAGAAGAAATCTAGAACACTACTTCCAAAAAAGCTACAGTGTGCCTAGTAATCAGCAAAACCACAACTTTACAGACCTTGCTGCAGGTGAGCGACTATGACTCAGACACCCATCACCTAGACCTTCTAGGCCAAACACCAGTCCTGTATCATACCAAGGATGCCTATATCCACTACCGTTGAGCTAATAGAGCTTTGTATCATTGTTCTAACACTTTGTTTTAGTGGTGTACTGAGAACATTATATGTACAATATAGGCTCTCTGCATATGTACAATATAACACTTTCATTATGAAAGGTTTTTTTGCAGAGTGATAGAGTACTCTTGTAAAATATGCCTCAGTAGCACAGTGCCCTAGTGGTTAGCACTGGTGACTTTCAATGTTGTGGTCCTAGGTTCAAATCAAACCAAGGACAACATCTGCATGGAGTTTTTGTGGGTTTCCTCCAGGTACTCTGGTTTCCTCCTACACTCCAAAGACATACTGATGGCCCCACAAAAAAAATATAACATGTCCTATTCTTGTCTGTTTTGTGGGCAAGAATAGGAAGTTCTACAATGGGCCGCCCTTTCCGTTCTGCAAATTGCGGAAGGCACATGGGTGGCTTCTGTTTTTTGCAGATCTGCAGTTTGCGGACTGCAAAAAACGGAACGGTCGTGTGCATGAGGCCTAAGTGAGTAAAATAAATAAAAATGTGAAACATAAGAGAATGTGGAGCAAAAACTTCATGATATAAGAAATTCACAATGAGCATGCAATTTCTCTGTAAAAAATATGGCATCAGAGAGCTTTCCTTCACACAATGGGCCTGGTGGATCTGGATTCACCATTAGTTATGTGTACAATATATTTATTTTTTTATCTTTTATTTTCTTATTTTTTGTATTTTTTTTTTTGTATAGACTCCTGGACTAAACAAATTGTATTGTGCTTTCCTATTAAAATATCAATTAGAGCTGGAACCTTATTGCTTAGGCTGTTAACACTGCTTTGCTCCTTTGTATGTGACTATAGCATGAATGTCTTATTCACTTGCATTGGATGCAGAATGTCAGAACCGCATCTAAATCCAAATCAAATCCTGATTGTGTGAACCTAGCCCTTGCAACAATGAGGCTGCAGGAAAACCTGTGAAAAGTGTTTCCACATCTAATGATATAATAAAATAATTTGTCAGTATTCTAATAAATCTGTTGCTTCAGTTAAAACATACTGTTTTTGTGTATGTAAAACAAAAAATTATATTTTCAGGTGAATGGGACTCTATGGACATGTTTGAAGTATACAGGTCCTTCTAAAAAAAATTTGCATATTGTGATAAAGTTCATTTTTTTCTGTAATGTACTGATAAACATTAGACTTTCATATATTTTAGATTCATTACACACAACTGAAGTAGTTCAAGCCTTTTATTGTTTTAATATTGATGATTTTCCTTCTATGACATTTAACCCCTTAAGGACTTAGGACGTACCGGTATGGCATGGTTCCCGAGTCCTTAAGGACCCATGACGTACCGGTACGTCTTGTGTTGTTCCGATCACCGCTGCCCGGCGGGCAGTGATCGGAACCCGGTGCCTGCTTAAATCATTGAGCAGGCACCTTGGCCCGTGACCCCCCCCGTGTCGGCGATCGCCGCAAACCGCAGGTCAATTCAGACCTGCGATTTGCGGCTTTTACCTGTGCTTGCGGCGGTGATCGGGCGTGCCATCGGGTCCCCATGCAGCTGTAGGGAGGACCCGATGGCATGGAAGGCAGCGCGATGCCTAAGGAAGGCATCACGCTGCCTTCCGGTGACGAGCCTGTGAGATCCAGCCCCCTGGATCTCACAGGCTGGAAGTGTATGAGTAATACACACAGTATTACTCATACAGCCAATGCATTCCAATACAGAAGTATTGGAAAGCATTGTAAAGGATTAGACCCTGAAAAGTTCACATCCCAAAGTGGGACAAAAAAGAAAGTGAAAAAAAAAGTTTTCCCCCCCAAAAATTAAAAGTTTCAAATAAAAATAAACAAAAACGCAATTTTCCCCAAATAAAGTTAAAAAAAAGTATACATATTAGGTATCGCCACGTCCGTATTGACCGGCTCTATAAAAACATCACATAACCTAACCCCTCAGTTGCACACCGTAAAAAATAAAAAATAAAAACTGTGCAAAATAAACTATTTTTTGTCACCTTACATCACAAAAAGTGTAATAGCAAGCAAAAAGTCATATGCACCGCAAAATAGTGCCAATGAAATCGTAATCTCATCCTGCAAAAAATTAGACCCTACCTAAGATAATCGCCCAAAAACTGAAAAAACTATGGCTCTCAGAATATGGAGACACTAAAACATGATATTTTTTTTGTTTCAAAAATATTATTGTGTAAAACTTACATAAATAAAAAAAGTATACATATTAGGTATCGCCACATCCGTATCGACCGGCTCTATAAAAATATCACATGACCTAACCCCTCAGATGAACACCGTAAAAAAATGTTAAATAAAAACTGTGCTAAATAAAACATTTTTTGTCACCTTACATTACAAAAAGTGTAATAGCAAGCAATAAAAAAGTCACACACAAATCATACCCTACCCAAGGTAATCACCCAAAAACTGAAAAAATTATGGCTCTCAGTCTATGAAAACACTAAAACATGATTTTTTTCACTTCAAAAATGAAATCATTGTGTAAAACGTACATAAATAAACAAAAAGTATTCATATTAGGTATCGCCGCGTCCGTATCCACCGGCTCTATAAAAATATCACATGACCTAACCCCTCAGATGAACACCGTAAAAAATATAAAATAAAAACTGTGCTAAATAAACCATTTTTTGTCACTTTACATCACAAAAAGTGTAATAGCAAGCAATAAAAAAGTCACACGCACCACAAAATAGTGCCAATAAAACCGTCATCTCATCCTGCAAAAATAATACCCTACCCAAGGTAAATGCCCAAAAACTGAAAAAATTATGGCTTTCAGACTATGAAAACACTAAGGTCCCTTTCACACGAGCGAGTTTTCCGCGCAGGTGCAATGCATGACGTAGACGCATAGCACCCGCACTGAATCGTGACCCATTCATTTCAATGGGTCTGTGTACATGAACGTTGTTTTTCACACATCAGTTCTGCGTTGCGTGAAAATCGCAGCATGTTCTATATTCTGTGTTTTTCACGCAGCCCTGGCCCCATAGAAGTGAATGGGGCTGCGTGAAAAACGCATTGCATCCACAAGCAAGTGCAGGTGCGATGTGTTTTTCACTGGTGGTTGCTAAGAGATGTTGTTTGTAAACCTTCAGTTTTTATCACGCGCGTGAAAATCGCATCAAAACGCATTGCACCCGCGCGGAAAAAACTGAACAACTAAATGCAATTGCAGACAAAACTGACTGAACTTGCTTGCAAAATAGTGCGAGTTTTACTGAACGCACCCTGAACGCATCCGGACCTAATCCGTCACGCTCGTGTGAAACCAGCCTAAAACATTATTTTTTTGCTTTAAAAAATAAATCATTGTGTAAAACTTACATAAATAAAAAAAAGTATACATATTAGGTATCACCGCATCTGTGACAACCTGGTCAAAAAAACTATAGTATTAGTATAGTACTATAAAGTATAGTAGTATAAAATTACCACATGATCTAACCTGTCAGATGAATGTTGTAATATCAAAAAATAAAAACGGTGTCAAAACAGCCATTTCTTGTTATCTTGCCTCACAAAAAGTGTAATATAGAGCAACCAAAAATCATATGTACCCTAAACTATTACCAACAATACTGCCACCCTATCCCGCAGTTTCTAAAATGGGGCCACTTTTTGGGAGTTTCTTCTCTAGGAGTGCATCAGGGGGGCTTCAAATGGGACATGGTGTCTAAAACAACAGTCCAGCAAAATCTGCCTTCCAAAAACCGTATGGCATTCCTTTCCTTCTGCGCCCTGCCGTGTGCCCGTACAGCGGTTTACGACCACATATGGGATGTTTCTGTAAATGACAGAATCTGCACCATAAATATTGAGTTTGGTTTGGCTGTTAACCCTTGCTTTGTAACTGGAAAAAAATTATTCAAATGGAAAATCTGCCAAAAAAGTGAAATTTTTAAATTGTATCTCTATTTTCCATTAATTCTTGTGGAACACCTAAAGGGTTAACAATGTTTGTAAAATAAATTTTTAATACCTTGAGGGGTGTAGTTTCTTAGATGGGGTCACTTTTATGGAGTTTTTACTCTAGGGGTGCATCGGGGGGCTTCAAATGGGACATGGTGTCAAAAAAAACAGTCCAGCAAAACCTGCCTTCCAAAAACCGTATGGCATTCCTTTCCTTCTGCTCCCTGCCGTGTGCCCGTACAGCGGTTTACGACCACATATGGGGTGTTTCTGTAAACGAAAGAATCTTGGCCATAAATATTGAGTTTGGTTTGGCTGTTAACCCTTGCTTTGTAACTGAAAAAAAATTATTAAAATGGAAAATCTGCCAAAAAAGTGAAATTTTGAAATTGTATCTCTATTTTCCATTAATTCTTGTGGAACACCTAAAGGGTTAACAAAGTTTGTCAAATCCGTTTTGAATACCTTGAGGGGTGTAGTTTATAGAATGGGGTCATTTTTGTGTGTTTTTTTTATTATGTAAGCCTCGCAAAGTGACTTCAGACCTGAACTGGTCCCTAAAAATTGAGTTTTTGAAAATTTCAGAAAAATTTCAAGATTTGCTTCTAAACTTCTAAGCCTTGTAACATCCCCAAAAAATAAAATATCATTCCCAAAATGATCCAAACATGAAGTAGACATATGGGGAATGTAAAGTAATAACTATTTTTGGAGGTATTACTATGTATTATAGAAGTAGAGAAATTGAAACTTGGAAACTTGCTATTTCTTTTACAAATTTTAGTTAAATTTGGTATTTTTTTTATAAATAAAAATGATTTTTTTTAACTTCATTTTACCAGTGTCATGAAGTACAATATGTGACTAAAAAAACTATCTCGGAATGGCATGGATAAATCAAAGCGTTTTAAAGTTATCACCACTTAAAGTGACACTGGTAGATTTGCAAAAAATGGTCCGGGTCTTTAAGGTGAAATAGGGCTGAGTCCTTAAGGGGTTACTATAGCGATAGCTGTCAATCTCTGTCAGGACCGTCTCCCTGACCTCACATTTCAGAATAAGCACTTCTGTAATTGAATAAATTACATGTTTTACTGAATCTTTTCCCACAGTGCTGTATATCATTCTGCTCCGCCCCTCCTGCTCTGTAACCTGCTACCTTCAGCTCAGACACTATGTTCAACGTGTTTTCAATGTGACAGGTTCCCTTTATTTTACTGCTCAGTAGTTGAATGTAAGGTTCTATATGCTGCTTCTCTCTGATTTTGAGTAAGTTAGGATCCAAATCTGCTGTTTCTATGTGTAAACTATAGGCAGATATGATGATCAGCAAGTCTCCATCCACCAGCCACAGTGACAAAGTGCCAGTTACAAGTCATATATAACGGTCAGTTGTAGCACTAGAACTCAAATAAACACATGACAGGTTATTCTGAAAAGTTACCTGAAAGTGTAGTAGCCCAGGCCTGTGGGTGCTACTATTGTATCCTTAATTGCTGTATTTTTTTTATATGTAATCTGTTATGTATTTCGTGTGTACCATGTCATTTTATTCAGCAGGGAAGGTACTGGTTGGCAATGCTGGCTGTAACAGGGTTAACCTCCCTGTTCCACCCCTCCTGGCAGAGTGGTCTGGTCTGACTTCCTGCCAGGAGGGGGAGGTCTAGGACAGTTAGTTGTCTTGAGTAGTACCTCCTCTGGTGCCAGAGAGAATTGCACTAAAGTTTGCTGCTGCTATATTCCTACTGTATGTACTATATTTTAAATATCTACAATAAACCACAATGACTGCTGGTTTATTGAAGATTGAGAGCTTTATATGCAATCCACACAATATGTACAATTTCAATTTTTTTTGCAAAAGATGATCTCCTGTTTGTATTTTAGATGGATGATATTATACCAGCTGCTGGGCCCACAGCTGGGTTCATTGTTGGACTGGAGAAAATAGTAGTGTGGTGGGAGAAGTCTTGAAGACGGGAGTGAGAGATTTGGATTACGGTGGATGATGTCAGTTGTAAGTCATTAGCTAAACGGAGAGCATGAGTAGGGCGGTAGACAGAAATGTGGGAACAGATATAGGGAGTGCAGCATTGTGTACAGCTTTGAGGGTGACAATGATGACTTTAAATCAAATCCTGTACCGTATCGGCAACCAGTTTAATGACTGCCATCTTGACTCACCCATCCAGCGATGCACAGGTAAGCCCGGGAGCCGGTCTGAAATCAAATGCGGGGGCCTTCATCGGGCTGTTCTCGGAACTGCCTGCTTCCGGTGACCGCATTTGATTTCAGAACGGCTCCCGGCACAGGTAAGGGCTTACCTGTGCATCGCTGGATGGGTGAGTCAAGATGGCAGCCCACATGTGTTCACTGGTGAACACTGCAAACTGGCCATCACTGCTCTGGAACACACAGGTTGGATTTTTGATAAATTTGTTAAATATTCCATCATATGACTGAGAAGTAGATGGAAGCTATGTATGATATATCATTTGAAGGGCACCTTTTAGTATATATAGAGGGTCATTTATTATCCAGAAATATGCCTATATTAGGAGTATATCGGGAGCAGATTGCGGCGCAGCGGTTAGTTGCACCACAATCTGCAAATCTAAAAAAGTGGGCGTGGCATGAGTGGGGAAGGGGACAGGCCAGAAGGATTAACTTCTGTTTTTTTTTGCAGACCCTTTGAAATGAATGGTTGTGCATGCAGTCTGCAAAAAAAAAACACGGAATGGACACGGAAAGAAAATACGTTTGTGTGCATGACCCCTTAGATGTAGAAAATGGTCTGAATGTAAGCCAGCTTCCAAGACTGGCAATGGATGCGCCACAGGTATGTAGAGGCTGTCGCCTCTTCATAACTTCGATGGATCCACCCCTAGATATAGGGATTATTAAGACCGGCATCTAAAATGCCGGTCTTAATAAATAATCCCCATAATTCTTAAAGGACTTGTCCAACAGGAACAATTTTATGTGCTTTATTAGGACCAATCAGCCATAACATTCAAACATTAAAGCTTAACCCCTTAATGACCAGGCCATTTTGCACCTTCGTGACCAGGCTTATTTTTGAAAATCTGACATGTATCACTTTATGTGGTAATTACTTTGGAATACTTTCACTTATCCAAGCCATTCTGAGATTGTTTTCTCGTGACACATTGTACTTCATGACAGTCATAAATTTGAGTCAATATATTTCACCTCTATTTATAAAAAAATCCCAAATTTACCCAAAAATGTTAAAAATTAGCATTTTAATCAATTTTTTTCTTTAACACATCAAAGGTTAACAGCCAAATAAAACTCAATATTTATTACCGTGATTCTGCGGTTTACAGAAACACCCCACATGTGGTCATAAACTGATGTAAGAGCACACGGATGGGGGCAGATGGAAAGGAGCGCCACATGGTTTTTGGAAGGCTGATTTTGCTGGACTAGTTTTTAGACACCATGTCCCATTGTAAGCCCCCCTGATGCACCCTTAGGCCTCTTTCACACGAGCGTGACGGATTAGGTCCAGATGCGTTCAGTGCAACTTGCACTATTTTGCAAGCAAGTTCAGTCAGTTTTGTCTGCGATTGCATTCAGTTGTAAAATTGTTTCCGCGCGGGTGCAATGCGTTTTGATGCGTTTTTCACGCGCGTGATAAAAGACTGAAGGTTAAAAAACGCATCACACCCGCACTGGCTTGCGGATGCAATGCGTTTTTCACACAGCTCCATTCACTACTATGGGGCCAGGGCTGCATGAAAAACGCAGAATATAGAACATGCTGCGATTTTTACGCAACGCAGAACTGATGTGTGAAAAACAACGCTGATGTACACAGACCCATTGAAATTAATGGGTCAGGATTCAGTGCGGGTGCTATGCGTTCACGTCACGCATTGCACCCGCGCTGAAAACTCGCTCGTGTGAAAAGGGCCTTACAGTAGAAACAATCAAAAAGTCACCTCATTTTGGAAACTACGGGATAAGGTTAGGTGACAGTTTTATTGGTACTATTTTGAGGTACATATGATTTTTAATCGCTCTACATTAAATTTTTTGGTGAGTCAAGGTAACCAAAGAATGGATGTTTTGGCACCGTTTGAATATTTTTTTTTTTTACAATGTTCATCTGACAGGTTACATCATTTGCTATTTTTATAACGCAGGTTGTTACAGATGCGATAATATCAAATATGTCTACTTTCTTTGTTTCAGTTTTACATAATAAAGCATTTTTGAAACTAAAATTACCGTATGTTTTTTTGTCTCCATGTTCTGAACGCCATATTTTCTACCGATCATCTTGTGCAGGTGCTCGGTTTTTGCAGGAAGAGTTGACGTTTTTATTGGTACCATTTTTGGGTACATATGATTTTTTGATCATTCATAATTATGCTTTTTGGTGCAAGGTGACCATAAAATTGGTAATTTTAGCATAGTTTTTATTTATTTATTTTTACTGCGTTCACCTGAGGGGTTAGTTTATGTGATATTTTTATAGAGCAGGTCATCATGGATGTTGCAATACTTAATATGTATGCTTTTTCTTATTAAAGTTTTACACAATAATAGCATGTTTGAAACAAAAAATAAATGATGTTTTAGTGTCTCCATAGTCTGAGAGACATAGTTTTTAAAAAAAATTTGGGCGATTGTCTCATGTAGGGCTCAGGTGACGGTTTTATTGGCACTATTTTGGTGCTCAGGTGACGGTTTTATTGGCACTATTTTGGTCTATATTGGACTTTTTGGTCGCTTAGCATTAAACTTTTTTATGTAAGGTGACAAAAAATAGCTTTTTTTTGGACAGTTTTTCTTAAATTTTTTTGATGGCATTCACCTTAGGGGGTAGGTCATGGGATATTTTTATAGAGCAGATTGTTATGGGTTTTACACAATATTTTAATTTGGTTTTACACAATAAAAGCATATTTGAAAAAAAAAAATCATGTTTTTGAGTGTCCATTTTCTGAAAGCCATATTTATTTTTTAGGGCGATCGTTTCATGTAGGGGCTCATTTATTGCGGTGATGCTTTGATTGCTACTAATTTAGGATGCATATAACTTTTTTGATCACTTTTTATACCATTTTTGGCAAGTGAGGTGGGCAAAATTGCAATTCCATCATAGTTTCTCCGTTTTTTCTAATGGTGTTCACCATGCGGTAAAAGTAACATGACATTTTCATAGATCAGGTTGTTATGGACGCGGTAATACCAAACATGTGTAGTGTATTTTATTTTATTTTTAATTTTTAATCAATTATAAATGTGTGGCTATAAGAAGAAATGTTTTTTTTGTTTTGTTTTTTACTTTTTGTTTACTTTTTCTTACATTTTTTTGACCCAGATCCACTTGGTTCTTGCAGATCCAGTGGATCTGATGCCTCTATAATACACTGCAGTACACTAATAAAAACTATATTTCCAGTCCGTAGTTCGATGGAATGTGCAGCGAGTCTCCAAAGTGATGTGGGTTCAATTCACACAGAGCGTTAATGGGTAAATGAGACCGCGCGTGTTTCAATCCTCCCAAATACAGGTATGATCACTCTCACCACGCCAAGGAGAAACCAGGATCCACAGATGTCCTTTGCTTTAAAACATTCTGTGGATCATCAAAGTGCGCTAATAGTGAAGCACTGCTATTTTGATCTTAATAAAATTGCGCTGTTATACTCACAAGCGCATGCAGGTTACAGGTACGTTAATTCAAGTATCCTTTTATCGGCTCAAGTGATATATCATCCTAGGAAAAAGGTTGCTTCCATAGTGAAATACCATCAATCACTGTATATAAAAGAGGTTTATTGTACATGTATTGTAAAAACAAGCGTTTACAACAAGCATGTCAAACTCAAAGGCTAACATGGGCCAAAAAAACTAAATTTAAGTTTATGTGGGCCGCATCCAATTTTTTACAATATAATGCAGACGGATCCGTTCTGAACGGATCCACCGTCTGCATTATATGAGCGGATCTGTCTCAGACGGATCCGCTCTGAACGCAAGTGTGAAAGTAGCCTTAGGGGCGAGAACCTGGGATCTTTCATCCCTTGTCCTATTCAGCTCTATCAGGGTGAATAGGACTTCACACTGTCCCTGCTGCTCTGTGCCTTGTGCACACAGCATCAGGGATGTTACCATGGCAACCAGGGCTTCTGTAGCGTCCTGGCTGCCATGGTAACTGATCGGAGCCCCAGGCTTACACAGCTGGGGCTCCAATCAGAAGCTGCCACTGCACCACCAATGAGGGGGAGGGGAGAGGTCCCTGTGGCCACTGCCACCAATGATTTTAATACTGGGGGGGTTGAGAGGGGCTGGCGCACTGTGCCACCAATGATTTTAATGGGATGGGGGGTTGGGGGGGGGGCACACTGCACCACCAATGATAAATTACCCCTTTATACAGGAGGCTGGTACTGGCAGATCAGCAGTTAACCCCTCAGGTGCGGCACCTAAGGGGTTAACTGCCTCTGATTGCAGCTCCCTGTCAGCGGCAGGGTGCCGGCAATGCGATTCTGCTGCCGGCACCCGCCTCCTGTATTGTGTTAAAGACTGACTTTCACTATCAGGCCACACAGAGCAGCACCCAGCGATGTCTCAGCACTCACCATTAGTCCTGGGCGCCGCTCCGTTCGCCTGCAGTGCTCCATTACTGTCTCCTCTCCTGCTCCACATGCTGCTGATTACTATCGGAGCGATGGGAGGAGACATCAGCTTCACTAGTGGGCGTTCCTTCTTCCTGGCTGTAGCGCTGTCCAATCGCAGCGCAGGGAGAAGGAACGCCCACTAGTGAAGCTGATGTCTCCTCCCATCGCTCCGATAGTAATCAGCAGCATGTGGAGCAGGAGAGGAGACAGTAATGTGGCACTGCGGGCGAACGGAGCGGCGCCCAGGACTAATCGTGAGTGCTGAGACATCGCTGGGCGCCGCTCTGTGTGGGAAATGGGAATAGTCCTATCATTGGTGGCTCAGTGCGCCCGCCCCTCCTCCGCCCCTCTCTCCTCATTGGTGGCTCAGTGCGCCCGCCCCTCCTCCGCCCCTCTCTCCTCATTGGTGGCGCAGTGCACCCGCCCCTCCCCCCCCTCTCTTCTCATTGGTGGCAGCGGCAGCAGCAGCACAGGGGGAGGGAGGACAGCTTCCTTCTCCCTGTGCTGCTGAGAGAACATGAGCGCGCCGATAGCAGCGCGCTCATGTTTAGAGATACTAGACTGCCGGGCCGCAAAGATATTCATTGCGGGCCGCATGAGGCCCGCGGGCCGCATGTTTGACACCCATGGTTTACAACATAAGTCCTGTGTCCTCAAACAGCCTAACCCCATGATGAAGCCATAGGTGTGAAACCCGGGCCGGGCTGTTTGAGGATGCAGGACTTATGTTGTAAACTGCGCTGTTGAACGCTGCAATTGGTCAGTCAAATCTGACTTACCATTTGCAGCGATTCAAAGGCTGGGACCACGATGATCAGTCCCCTGCCGGGTACCCGGGCAGCTCTGCTGTCCGTGACACCCGTTTACATGTCGGTGTACACTTGCGGTGACACTTTGATCTCATGACTTACTGTGCATTAAAGAGTTAATATTGTGCAGGTCCCTCTTGTGCTACAAAGACAACAACGTTCCCATAGGTCACAAAGGGGAGTCTCCATGGATTGAAAATCTTTTTCCAGGACATTTAACAGGTGCTTGTTCAGATCGAGATATGGTGAATTTTGAGGCCAAGTCAATACCTTGAACTCCTTGTCATGTTCCTCAAACCATTCCTGAACAATTCTTGCAGTGTGGCAGAGCGCATTATTCTGCTGAACGGGCCACTGCTTTTAGGAATACTGTTGCCAAGAAGGGTATACTTGGTCTGCAGCAATTTTTAGGCACATGTCAAAGTAACATCCACATAAATACCAGGACCAAAGTTATCCTTGCAGAACATTGTCCAGAGCATCCAAAGGCTTCTGACATCTTGCCCTTTCCCACAATGCATGCTGGTACCATTGTTTCCTAGGACAAGTGCTCCAAATACAACGGAGCCTTCACTTGCTGTAAAAGAAAACATGATTTAGCAGACCAGACCACTTTCTTCCTTTGCTCTATGGTCTAATTTTTAATACCCACATGCACATTGTAAGTACTTTTGATGATTTTCAGGGGTTAGCATAGGCATTCTGTCTGGTCTGCAGTTAAGTAACTTCATTCCTATACTTTATTACTTCTAATCCATGTGCAAATGTACATTTAAGTGTGCCAAGAGCTGACCCAAAGCCATTCTGTGCACCCTTGCTTCTCCTGCTTCCTCTATCTGCCCTTCCCTCTCTCATTTGATTGACAAGGGCAGGCTAAATGGCTATGCAGAAATCTGGGCCCATCAATCAAGATGGAAATGGAGGAGCTAGTCTGCACACAATGGCTTGGGCCCACTAATGGCACATTTAACTGCTTATTTGCATAATGAAGCAACAGATTGCTAAATGACAGGTATCACTACATTCAGCTGAGCTACCCTACAACCTACCTAAATGAAGGATTGATGCTATAGGTCTTAATTTATGGATTTTGGACTAAGGACTGCCTAATCATATATATTACTGTAAATTTTGTGTCTGGTTTTGAGTAGATGATGCAGGCTTGAGTAATACTAGTTTAAGGCCTCACGCATACGACCGTTGTTTTGGTCCGTATCCGAGCCACAGTTTTTGCGGCTCGGATGTGGACCCATTCACTTCAATGGGGCCGCAAAAGATGCTGTCCGCATCCGTTGCTCCGTTCTGTGGTCCACAAAAAAATATATAACCTGTCCTATTCTTGTTCGTTTGGCGGACAAGAATAGGCAGTTATATTAATGGCTGTCCGTGCCTTTCCGCAAATTGCGGAACGCACAAGGACGTCATCCGTGTTTTGCCGATCCGCGATTTGCGGACTGCAAAACACACAACGGTCGTGTGCATGAGGCCTAAGTCTGTAATAAACATAGCATGTCTGGGGGGAGGGGTGGCTGAAGAGAAGGAGATAGAAATATGAGACAAAAAAACAGATACATTGTTAGAACATTTTGTAATTTATTTAAGGAAGTCATTATTTTAGGTAAAAAAAAAAGACAACTGAACAAATGAAGTTAGATTCTATTTTGCCTTTGAGACACTTTTTATTAGTTCATGACATAAGTGAATAAGGCACTTGGGATATTAACAAGAATCACAATACACCTTCCCAGCTACAGTATGTATTTCATGCTCTTATTGGCCTTTAATGGTGTGCACATTTCCAGCCTATGGAACTTTACATATTAATATTTCCTGCCTACAATATACTACAAAATAACTGTATTAGGGCTTGTTTCAGTAGTGTTTCCAGTTCCATTCCGTTTTTCGGTTACGTTTTTCCGTATGGCATATACAGTATACAGTAATTACATAGAAAAAATTGGGCTAGGCATAACATTTTCAATGAAGGTTCCGCAAAAACGGAACGGATACGGAAGACATAAGGAGTACATTCCGTATGTGTTTTTTTTTTTTTGCTGACCCATTGACTTGAATGGAGCCACGGAACGTGATTTGCGGGCAATAATAGGACATGTTCTATCTTTGTTACGGAACGGAAAAACTGAAGTATGGAATACATTCCATTTTTTTGCGGAACAATTGAAACGAATTGTTCCGTATACGGAACTCAAAAAATGGCCCGTATGCAGAATGCAAAAAACGTTCCTTAGGCAGATTGAATGCAACGGAGAAAAAAGTATTTTTTTCACTTGTTTTTTTCCCATTTGCACCATCAGGCTAACCCCCACTGCACCTCAATTTCACAGCCCATTAGATGACAGATTTCTAGAATGCATACACAAGATCATAGTCACCGTGCTAGGCTTTCAGCTCAGCCAGCAGAGAGCAGTAATACACTAAATTCTCATCCTCCCTCAGCTTCATGCTTTATTTTTCCATCACATTGCCTTAGTGGACAAGACATATTTTAAAACAGTTCTCCACCAGCATTATATAATATATATTGCCAGGTCAATGAAACTCTTTGTTACAATATATCTGCCGCGTTCAGATGACGGTGCAGAACTTAAAAAATATGTCTATTGTTCATTCCAAAAAGATCCTTGGTGGTGATGAATTCTGCAGCCATGGCCATTAATTTAATTTAGCTGATTCAAACTGATTCTATGTTACGTTAAGTTTTAAAGCCCAATTTCCTGCTCATGTTATGTAAGGAAATGCTTTAAAAAGTTCTTTGATATGTTAAAGTTTGTCTTCCCTCAATAAGAACATGCAATTCTAAATTGTCCAGAAGAGTGTTCATATGTAATTATGCTTTGTTTTTTTTCTAATCAAGCAATATTCTTTAATTGTTGCATAGGTCTGTATGTCTCCTAGACTTCCATAGTTACATACGTAAAAAAAACAAAGGTCCATCAAGTCCAACCTTCTTGATCAATTACACAGCATCAATTATTTTATTAAAGGACTATCTGGACATCTATGGCATATTGATAGTATACAGCAGGGGTAGGCAACCTCCGGCACTCCAGATGTTGTAAAACTACAACTCCCAGCATGCATACTTCCTCTGCTCTTCTCAGAGCTCTCACAGAAATGAATGGAGCATGCTGGGAATTGTAGTTTTGCCACAGCTGGAGTGCCGGAGGTTGCCGACTCCTGGTATACAGCATAAGCATCTCATAGGTGCAAGTCCCATCTCTTACATCCACCCCTCTAAAAAAAAAGCCCTAGAAATGACTCATGGTTCTTTCCATACCACATGCGCTTTTTTATGACTTTTCTAAACCACTATCTGAACCATATTTCTTTCTGGCTATTTTCTCCTTCAGAGAAAGAAATATCAAAATGATATTAAAAAAGCCCATAGGCTACACTGATCTCCCTGGGCGTTGAAGAGAACGGGCTTGAGAACTTCTGATAAGTGCCCAGAATATAAGGCCTCTTTCACACGGGCGTTGCGGGAAAAGGTGCGGGTGCGTTGCGGGAACATGCGTGATTTTTCAGCACGAGTGCAAAACATTGTAATGCATTTGCACGCGCGGGAGAAAAATCGGCATGTTTGGTACCCAAACCCGAACTTCTTCACAGAAGTTCAGGTTTGGGATCGGTGTTCTGTAAATTGTATTATTTTCCCTTATAACATGGTTGTAAGGGAAAATAATAGCATTCTGAATACAGAATGCATAGTACAATAGCGCTGGAGGGGTTAAAAAATAAATAAAAATAATTTAACTCACCTTAATCCACTTGCTCGTGCAGCCGGCATCTTTTCTGTCTCTTTCTTTGCTGATTGCAGTCAAAGGACCTGTGGTGACATCACTTTGGTCATCACATGGTCCAATCACATGGTCCGTCACATGATCTTTTACCATGGTGATGGATCATGTGATAGATCATGTGATGACCGGAGTGACGTCACCACAGGTCCTGTTCCTGCACACAGCACAGAAGACAGACAGAAGAGATGCCGGCTGTGCGATCAAGTGGATTAAGGTGAGTTAAATTATTTTTTTATTTTTTTTAACCCCTCTAGCGCTATTATTTTCCCTTATAACCATGTTATAAGGGAAAATAATAATGATCGGGTCTCCATCCTGATCGTCTCCTAGCAACCGTGCGTGAAAATCGATTGGTTTTAGGTAAAGTATTATTTCAAGCTAGACTTCTCATACTTCGGAAATGGGTAAATGTAGATCCTCCTACAGTGGGACAGTGGCAAGAAGCAGTTGCTAATTTGATTAAATTAGAAGGTTTTTTTTTTTCTTTCTCTCTCTCTTTCTCTCTCTCTCTCTGTCCAAAGGGTGGTGGGTGGGTATAGGGGTAAAATGTTATTGTATTATTGATCTATGTTTTATGGATCTTTGGACTTTTGTGTTTTTGTATATGATTATTATATAAAAGAAAGAAAAAAAAAAGTCCAAAGCTTCAACACCCTACATTTTTTTAAAAATGCCAGAGACCCACCTAATTAACAAAAAACTCCTACAAAAAAATATTGCGTGTCCTGCATTTTATATTTCTCACAGGCCCTCACTTTAGCTAGCATCTGGAGCTGGTGTTTTTACCACTAAAACCACATAAAAAACCACAGGTGAAGAAAATACCACTAAAAATGCACAAAACACCACTTATAATGTATGTGTGAACCCACCTTAAAGTTGGGTTCCCAATTTTAGGTTTTCTGATGCAGTTTTTGAACCCAAAACTAGGGATGGATTAAAAAAAGAGTTGAGACAGTATATGTCCCTAAGGCCCCTTTAACACGGGCGAGATTTCTGCGTGGGTGCAATGCGTGAGGTGAACGCATTGCACCTGCACGAAATCCGGACCCATTCACTTCTATGGGGCTGTGCACATGAGCAGTGATTTTCACCCATCACTTGTGCGTTGCGTGAAAATCGCAGCATGCTCTATTTTGTGCGTTTTTCACGCAACACAGGCCCCATAGAAGTGAATGGGGCTGCGTGAAAATCGCAAGCATCCGCAAGCAAGTGAGGATGCGGTGCGATTTTCACGCACGGTTGGTAGGAGACGATCGGGATGGGGACCTGATCATTATTATTTTCCCTTATAACATGGTTATAAGGGAAAATAATAGCATTCTTAATACAGAATGCATAGTACAATAGGGCTGGAGGGGTTAAAAAATAAAAAAAAATATTATTTAATTCACTTTAATCCACTTGTTTGCGCAGACCGGCTTCTCTTCTGTCTTCATCTTTGCTGTGCACAGGAAAAGGACCTGTGGCGACGTCACTGCGCTCATCACATGGTCTGTCAAATGATCCATCACCATGGTGATGGATCATGTGATGGACCATGTGATGAGCGCAGTGAAGTCATCAAAGGTCCTATTCCTACTGCACAGCAAAGATGAAGACAGAAGAGAAGCCGGGCTGCGTGAACAAGTGGATTAAAGTGAATTAAATAATATTTTTTTTAATTTTTTAACCCCTCCAGCCCTATTGTACTATGCATTCTGTATTAAGAATGCTATTATTTTCCCTTATAACCATGTTATAAGGGAAAATAATAAAATGTACACAACACCTAACCCAAACCCGAACTTCTGTGAAGAAGTCCGGGTTCAGGTCTGGGTACCAAACATGCCAATTTTTCTCACGCGCGCTCAAAACACATTACAATGTTTTGCACTCACGCTGAAAAATCGCACATTTTCCCACAACGCACCCGCATCTTATCCGGGCCCAAAACATGATGCCATTGTAAAAGAGCCCTAATACTTTCTTTCCTTTAATGATCCATACCTGCTTTTGCCTTTAAAAACTGCATAAAAAATCCTGGACATGTAAACCCAGCCTGCATCCAAAGGCTGAAAAACCATCATCATGTCCATTTAACACAGGTGCACAGCTCATCATAGGAGAAAGCTCTGATACACTTCGCTGGCTATGCACCTGTGACATGATCAGAACACTAATTAACCATTTCATACTAATCATTTTCCAGATAATGCAATCAATTCCTGGTGAGTCTATGCTTATATGCAGTAGTCTATCTAAGCTGGCAGTTAAAGGGAATATATCAACTATAATATTTCTGCCAGGTAAAACCAGATAGTGACACATTTTCTGGTTGTAGATTTTCTTATTCTGTTTCCCTAAGATGATTATGGGGGAAGCCATCTTTCCTGAGCTTGGGGCAACAGCAGCTATCATGGGCCACAGACATAATGAACAGGAGGGGACCCAATTGACTTCTAAAGGGGGGAGTTACCTAGGCATGCTCTCAGGGACATAACAATCTCGGTCGCAGTGGGTGGGAGGGGAGGGGGCCTGCTGGCTCACATCTAACGGGGCCCATCATTGTCATTGTACTTCATGCCCCATCAGAGTGTTCAACTCACCTGCATCATATGCGCTCCAGTCCTCCAGCATCAGGCCCTGGCGCAGCCCTACTAGAATTAGTCACAAATTAAGCGAGTGGGCGGAGCCTAGCTGATGTTAGTCGGTCTCTGCTCACCCATTTAATTTGCGGCTAATTGAAGTAGGGCAACACCGGGGGCCAAATGCTGGAAGCCTGGAGCGCATACAGTATGATACTGGTGAGTTGAGCGCTCTGACGGGGCCCGGCATGAAGTATAGTGACAATGCCAGGCACCACTACATATGAGTGAAGACATGGGAGAGTGGGGGACACTACTGGGGGCAGTTGGGGACACTACTGGGGGCAGTGGGGGACATTACTGAAGGTAATGGGAAACATTACTAGGGGCAGTGGGGATACTACTGGGGCAGTGGGGGACATTATTGGGGGTTGTAAGGGACATTACTAGGGTCAGTGGGGGCACTACTAGGGCAGTGGGGGACACTACTGGGGGCATGGGGAACATTACTAGGGGTAGTGGGGGACATTACTGGGGACATTATTGGGGGTTCAGGGACCAGGCGTGTAACGATTAGTGTTGGGCGCGAATATTCGAATCACAAATTTTAATTGTGAATATAGCCATTTCGAGAATTTGCAAAGATTTAGAATATAGTGCTATATATTCGTATTTGCGAATATTCTAGATTTTTTCATCTGAACCCACGATTCCTCCCTGCTTCTTGCTTGTGGGTCAATGAGAAGGCTACAATGTCTTTGTCAGAGCTTAGCAACATCCCTAGCAACCAATAGGAAAGTTGCCTACCCCTTACTATATAAGAACCTCCCCAGCAGCCATTTTCTGTAGTTTTTTGCAGTTCTGAGAGAGAGAGCAGTTTAGTTAGCTTATATACAGTATATATAATACAGATCAGTAGCTTTGCTAGGGCTGGTGTCACCCGGTGCGGTAGAAAATGGTGTCACCCCCACCTGGGTGACACCTGACAGTGTAGGCTATATGTGTATAACAAACATATTTCATATGAAAACTTACAGTTACTTGGCTTGGCCCTTGGGGATCTCAGACACCTCCACACTTTGGCCGGGGGCTCGGCAGAGCTGATGTGTTTTATCCTAATGAGAAAGATTTCATAATAAGGATTTGGAGAAGGGGCAGAGGGATAGCGGAGCAGGGAGAGGCTGGTGCTGCTACTAGGGGGCTCATACCATGGGGGAGTAATAACGCCCACCATAATGCCTTCCCCCAGTAGAAATAATTCTCCTTATAATGTGTCAGTGCAATAAATACCCCCCTGTAATGTCCCCAGTTGAGCTAATGTCCCCATAGTGCCTCCATAATGTGCCAGTATAAAATACCCCTATATAGTGACCCCAGTAAATGCCCCCATAGTGCTCCTCTCCCCCCTAGTGCCCCCATAATGTACCAGTATAAAATGCCCGATATATAGTGCGCCAGTAGATGCCCTCAGTGTCCCCCATAATTTGTAAGCATAAAATACCCCTTCTCAGTGCCCCGTAGTAGTCCTCTCCCCCCTTCCCCATAGTACCCAACACAATGTGTCCCAGTATAAAATGCCCCTATACAGAGCCCCCATATAAAATAACCGTTCTTTGTGGCCTCAGTAGATGCCCCTATAGTGCCACCAATAATGTGCCCCCAGTATAATAAACATTGAGTGCGCCCCCCCAGTATAATAAACATTGAGTGCGCCCCCCCAGTATAATAAACATTGAGTGCGCCCCCCCAGTATATCAAACATTGAGAGCGCCCCCCCAGTATAATAAACATTGAGAGCGCCCCCCCCCAGTATAATAAACATTGAGTGCGCCCCCCAGTATAATAAACATTGAGTGCGCCCCCCCAGTATAATAAACATTGAGAGCGCCCCCCCAGTATAATAAACATTGAGTGCGCCCCCCCAGTATAATAAACATTGAGAGCGCCCCCCCAGTATAATAAACATTGAGAGCACCCCCCCAGTATAATAAACATTGAGAGCACCCCCCCAGTATAATAAACATTGAGTGCGCCCCCCCCAGTATAATAAACATTGAGTGCGCCCCCCCAGTATAATAAACATTGAGTACGCCCCCCCAGTATATCAAACATTGAGAGCGCCCCCCAGTATAATAAACATTGAGAGCGCCCCCCCAGTATAATAAACATTGAGTAGGCCCCCCAGTATAATAAACATTGAGAGCCCCCCCAGTATAATAAACATTGAGTGCGCCCCTCCCCAGTATAATAAACATTGAGAGCGCCCCCCCAGTATAATAAACATTGAGAGCACCCCCCCAGTATAATAAACATTGAGAGCGCCCCCCCCCCAGTATATCAAACATTGAGAGCGCCCCCCCAGTATAATAAACATTGAGAGCGCCCCCCCCCCCAGTATAATAAACATTGGTGGCGCAGTGGGCAGTGCCAATGAGGGTTAAAAAAATAAATAAAAATTAACTCACCTCCTCCAATTGATTGCGCAGCTGCCGGTCTCCTGTTCTATCTTCAGGACCTGTCAAAGGACCTGTGGTGACATCACTGTGGTCATCACATGGTACATCATATGATCCATCACCAGATAGAACAGGAGACCGGCAGCTACGCGATCAACTGGTGGAGGTGAGTTAATTTTTTATTAATTTTTTTAACCCTCATTGGCACTTCCCACTGTGCCACCAATGTTTATTATACTGGGGGGGGGGGGGGGTGCACAAAATGTTTATTATACTGGGGGGGGGGGTGGGTGCACAAAATGTTTATTATACTGGGGGGGCGCACTCAATGTTAATACAAATACAGGAGGCGGGTGCCGGAATGAAATAGCCGGCACCCGACCTCTATGATAGGGGGCTGCGATCAGTGGCAGTTAACCCCTCAGGTGCCGATCCCTGTCATAGAGGTCGGGTGCCGGCTATTTGATTCCCGCACCCGCCTCCTGTATTTGTATTACTGGTCAGTTTTCTTCATTGGTGGGCAAGTGGCCACAGCCCCTCCCCTCCTCCTCCCATCCCTCTTCTCATTGGCGGAGGCAGCAGCACAGGGGGGAGGGAGAGAGCCCCCCCGCCTCTATGGAAGCGCCGGCCCTGCCTAAAGTTAGTTAGTCAAGGAGAACTCCGGCGGCCGGCGGGTGACACCCCATCAGACTGGTGTCACCCGGTGCGGCCCGCACCCCCCGCGCAACGCCACTGATACAGATAGTTAGTTGGAGATAGTCAGTGTAGGTTAGATAGTGATATACTCTAGTGTAGGTGATAGGTTCTGCTGTCCATACATACATGCTACAGACATAGTGCTGTGATGTCACAACAATACTTACTGCACCAATCAGTAATATGTAGTCTGACCTGCTAAGGCTACTTTCACACTTGCGGCAGTGTGATCCGGCGGGCAGTTCCGTCGTCGGAACTGGCCGCCGGAACCGCCGATCTGCTGCTGACTGAAAGCATTTGTGAGACGGATCCGGATGCAGACAATTTTCTCCAGTCTCAGGAAACTTCTAGCAGCTTGAAAAATGTAGCATAAGTGACCCACGCCTGTATTGCACACGCAATCCGCGCATATTACATTGCTGATTTTCGAAATCAAGAAAATAATGGCAAATTCTCGAATTCACAAATTTATGACGAATATTCGCCACAATATACGCAAAATATAGCAAATTTGAATATTGCCCCTGCCGATCATAAATAGTAACGATCATGGTGACAGAGAATACGACCGAGCATGGCATGGGGAGGGTTGGGGTCCCAATCCAATTCATCTATTGTGAATGGTAGATCCTGTGTTATCTATATATAGGTGATATCTGTAATTCTAATCCTGCCTGTGATAATGAGATGACTGCTGAAAAGTTATCTGTACAGACCAAGAAGGGGCACCTATTATGAGGCCTAGTGGTCAGTGTAAAAATATAACATCAGCAAAAATTCTTTAACCCTTTCAGAACCAAGTCATTTTTCACATTAAGGACCAAACTATTTTTAGCAAATGTGTCACTTTATGAGGTAATAACTAGTGTTGATCATGAAGATTCTAATCAAATTTTTTTTTTGAGAATATTGGCACTTCGTGAATTCGTGAATATCTAGAATTTAGTGCTATATCTTCGTAATCGTGAATATTCTAGATTTTTTTCATCAGTACCGATGATCCCTCACTGCTTCTTGCTTGTGGGCCAATGAGAAGGCTGGATCAAGAAAATAATGACTGGAGATCACAAATTCTCGAATTCGCGAATATATGATGAATATTTGCCTAAATATCGCAAATTCGAATATTGCCCCTGCCGTTCATCACTGGTAATAACTTTAAAACTCTTTTACTTATCCAGGCTATTCTGAGATTAATTTTTTCATCACATATTGTACTTCATAACAGGGGTAAAATTGAGTTAAAAAAAATTCATTTTATTTATAAAAAAATGCCAAATTTACCAAAAATTTTGAAACATTTGCAAATTAGCAAATATTTATTTCTCTACTTTTATATTAATTGATGTTAATAACTCTAAAAATAGTTATTACTTTACATTCTCCATATGTCTACTTCATGTTTGGATCATTTCGTGAATGCCATTTTATTTTTTGGGGACGTTAGCAAGTTTAGAAGTTTAAAAGGAAATCTTGAAATTTTTCAGAGAATTTCCAAAACCTACTCACCTGAGGGGTTATGTCATGTGGTATTTTTATAGAGCAGGTTGTTACAGACGCGGTGATACCGAATATGTAAACTTTTTTTTACATTTAACACAATAAAAGCATTTTTGAAACAAAATGTTTTAGTTTCTCCATATTTTTATTTATTTTTTAAGCGATTGTATTAGGCAGGGGCTCATTTTTTGTGGGATGAGGTAATGGTTAGATTGGTACATAAGCCTTTTTGATCGCTTGGTGTTGCACTTGGTATTTCACTTAATATGTCTACCCCCCCCCCCCCCATATTTATTACAATGTTTTTTACTTTATTTTGGGAAAAGGACACTTTTTGGTAAAACATAATAAAAAAAAGAAATTACACAACTTCTGGGGTCTGATCCGCTTTACAATGCATTACAATACTTCTGTATTGTAATGCATTGGCTGTAAGAGTATTACACACTGTAATACACTTCAGCCTGCTTGCCTGTGAGATCCAGAGGGCTGGATTTCACAGGCTATCCCAGAAGGCAGCCACGATGCCTAAGGAAGGCATCGGGCTGCCTTCCCTGTTATCGGGTCCCCATCATAGCAGCACTGGTACCCGATGGACAACCCACACACGTCTGAAGGCTGCACAGTGCAAGGGTTAATATGGCGGCATCGGTGATTTCACCAATGCCGGCGCATACATCAGGGGTCCGGCTATCAGTGACTGCCGGACCCCTACTGCGGATTGGGCCGGCGCAGCTCCAGCACCCGCTCGATCAGCGAACCGTACATGTACGGCACTGGGCGTTAAGTCACTTCTGGTTGCGCCGTACATGCACAGCGCTGGTTGTTAAGGGGTTGTTAATTTGTTTAACATAACAACAATAGGTCATTTTCTGATGACACATTCCTATTAAAGTAAATGGGATAATCAGAGCAGTAGATTGATCTGACAAATGGGGTACAGTATACACGTATAGTCTATCTCATACGCAATTAGCAAATGCTGATAAACTCAATTTATTGATCAACATTGAACAGATTTCCTAATTAAAACAACTTTAAACAATTAGCTCTTGAAGAAGTCATAAACTCAGAGGTTCACAGACTTACTTTCTCTATGCACTGGTGATATTTACTCAGTGTGCTCAATAAAAGAGATGGACGATATAACTGTGTATTATTAGTTTAGCATTTTGTATGTGTCTATAATTGTAAATTAGATAATCACCAACAAAATGCATAAGGCTGGGTTCACATCATTATTTCGTTTTCAGGTCTTTAGATCCGCCACAAGAACAGAAAAGAATAATAATTGAAAATACAAATCCTTTAATTTGGTATCAATTTTAGCAATTTCCATGGGAGATCTTTTATTTTAGATAGGGGAAAAAGTCCTTTATGCAGGACCTTTTTTCCCATCAAAAATAACTATTTTAAACAGAAATTGATAAAATGGATGCAAAATAAGTATAACCGATGTTCAAAATAAAGGATCTTTTTTTTTTTTTCTGTTCTTCGGACCGATCAGACGAATAGAAAACTATACGGTGATGTGAACCTACCTAAAAGGAACAGTACAAGTTCAGATATGGTAGGTGACCCATCTTCAAAACCGGTAGACCATGCTCCAGGATTGCGATACAGTAAAGAAAGTTCATTAATAGATATCAATCAGACCATGTTTGTTAGCAATCAATACGGAAATTCAGATCATGTGAGTTCACTTATTCTTGCAACTGAACATTTAATGTAAAATTACTCAGACTCAAAATATGATTTCAAATCTATTTTCAAATTTTTCCAACCTTTATTTTAGCGCATCTTGACTATTTAACCTTCTATGACGATCAGTAACTTATAGGACCACCCACTGGAGTCCTAACCATAGAAAGATCAGTAATGAGATATGCTAATTATTTTCCAATAAAACCATATATCAATTTGTTTGGCTCCTTTTGCTCTTTCGGTGCATCTGGCTGTCCCTACTATTGGCCAATCTTACCTAGGCATCAGAACAGTGAGAATACCTTGCCTTCAGTGGGAGAGAGGGAATGGTAAATGGTGAGAGGTGGAGGTGAAGCTGTGCTCTGAGGTGCTAGCTATATAGTTGAGGAAGTGACATGCTGCTTCCTGTTTTGGCTCCAGTGATCATGTGACTACCGAGAAAGGGAGACTGCAGGAGCAGCCAGTTTTTTTTTTTTTTTACTTTGAGGCAGTGAAGCTGCATAGCACTGTACAGCCTCTCTGGGGGCTGTATTTCCCCGTAACTGAGCTACTATGTCAACCCCAGTTACAGGAGAAATCAACAGTGAAACAAAAATGTCCCCAAAGGTCTTGTATGGCCTTATGGGGGACACAAAGCGTAAAATAAAAGAAAGAACGTTTTTTTTATTAAAGAAAAAGGAAAAGGTTCAGGTGTAAAAAAAAGCTCCCATTATTAGGATTTTTGGAAGGTGAGATGACTAAAGTAGCTGTATTGGCATCGTTTTTATTTATTTTCTTTTTATAGCATTCACCTAGTGGGGTAGATCATATGATATTTTTATAAAAATACCAAATATGTATTTTTTATTTTTTTTTACAATGTATAAATGACTTCATTAGGGTTATCGAAGTCATTTATACATTCTAAAACATAAAAAAATACATATTTGGTATTTTTATACCCAACTAGGTGAGTGCTATAAAAAAAAAAAAAAAAAAAACGATGCCAATTCCTCTACTTTAGTCATCTCACCTTCCAAAAATCCTAATATTAAACAATCAAAAAATGTTATGTACCCCAAAATTGTAGCAATGAAAAGAACAGTTTGTCCTGCAAAAGGCAAGCCATCAGACATCTAAGTTGGAATAAAAATAAAAATGTTATGGATGCAAAATTTGAAAAAAACTAATATAAATTTGGTATCACCATAAAGGTATCAACCTGCAGAATAAAGTTACCATATCATATATACCATATGGTGAAGCTCATAAAAAATAAAAAACAGACATAATTTAAATTTTTGCCCAGATAACCTCCCATAAAGTTATGTAAAAAGTGATCAGTAAGCCAAATATACTCCAAAATGGTATACAGCTTGTTCCACACAAAAATTACCCCTCAGACAGCTGAGTCAAAATTAAATAAATAAAAAAGTTATGGCTCTTAAAAAAAATTTAAGCAAAATCCATGTTAGGAAATCCAAGTGCCGCTCCTTCACTTCTTAGCCCTGACATATCCCCAAACAGCAGTTCATTGGGTGGGGTAGTTTCCACAATGTGGTAATTTTTTTAGGATTTCCACTGTAGGGTTAAGCCAGGGTCTCTTCAAATGCAACATGGTGCACAAAGACCATTCCAGCAAAATTTGCTATCTAAAAAACATTTGACGCTCCTTTCCTTCTGAGCCCTGCGTTGTGACCATACAGCAGTTTACGACTATATACACTACGTGCAGAATTATTAGGCAAATGAGTATTTTGACCACATCATCCTCTTTATGCATGTTGTCTTACTCCAAGCTGTATAGGCTCGAAAGCCTACTACCAATTAAGCATATTAGGTTATGTGCATCTCTGTAATGAGAAGGGGTGTGGTCTAATGACATCAACACCCTATATCAGGTGTGCATAATTATTAGGCAACTTCCTTTCCTTTGGCAAAATGGGTCAAAAGAAGGACTTGACAGGCTCAGAAAAGTCAAAAATAGTGAGATATCTTGCAGAGGGATGCAGCACTCTTAAAATTGCAAAGCTTCTGAAGCGTGATCATCGAACAATCAAGCGTTTCATTCAAAATAGTCAACAGGGTCGCAAGAAGCGTGTGGAAAAACCAAGGCGCAAAATAACTGCCCATGAACTGAGAAAAGTCAAGCGTGCAGTTGCCAAGATGCCACTTGCCACCAGTTTGGCCATATTTCAGAGCTGCAACATCACTGGAGTGCCCAAAAGCACAAGGTGTGCAATACTCAGAGACATGGCCAAGGTAAGGAAGGCTGAAAGACGACCACCACTGAACAAGACACACAAGCTGAAACGTCAAGACTGGGCCAAGAAATATCTCAAGACTGATTTTTCTAAGGTTTTATGGACTGATGAAATGAGAGTAAGTCTTGATGGGCCAGATGGCTGGATTGGTAAAGGGCAGAGAGCTCCAGTCCGACTCAGACGCCAGCAAGGTGGAGGTGGAGTACTGGTTTGGGCTGGTATCATCAAAGATGAGCTTGTGGGGCCTTTTTGGGTTGAGGATGGAGTCAAGCTCAACTCCCAGTCCTACTGCCAGTTTCTGGAAGACACCTTCTTCAAGCAGTGGTACAGGAAGAAGTCTGCAAGGTAAGAAAAACATGATTTTCATGCAGGACAATGCTCCATCACACGCGTCCAAGTACTCCACAACGTGGCTGGCAAGAAAGGGTATAAAAGAAGAAAATCTAATGACATGGCCTCCTTGTTCACCTGATCTGAACCCCATTGAGAACCTGTGGTCCATCATCAAATGTGAGATTTACAAGGAGGGAAAACAGTACACCTCTCTGAACAGTGTCTGGGAGGCTGTGGTTGCTGCTGCACGCAATGTTGATGGTGAACAGATCAAAACACTGACAGAATCCATGGATGGCAGGCTTTTGAGTGTCCTTGCAAAGAAAGGTGGCTATATTGGTCACTGATTTGTTTTTGTTTTGTTTTTGAATGTCAGAAATGTATATTTGTGAATGTTGAGATGTTATATTGGTTTCACTGGTAAAAATAAATAATTGAAATGGGTATATATTTGTTTTTTGTTAACTTGCCTAATAATTATGTACAGTAATAGTCACCTGCACACACAGATATCCCCCTAAAATAGCTAAAACTAAAAACAAAATAAAAACTACTTCCAAAAATATTCAGCTTTGATATTAATGAGTTTTTTGGGTTCATTGAGAACATGGTTGTTGTTCAATAATAAAATTAATCCTCAAAAATACAACTTGCCTAATAATTCTGCACTCCCTGTATAGGATGTTTATGTAAACTGCAGAATCTGAATTATAAATATTATTAAAGAGGTTTGTTTTGCTGTTAACCCTTGCTATGTTACAGGGAAGAAATGTTTAATTGTATTAAGTGGATTCAAAATCTTTTTTTTAAAAACATTAAAAAAGTGAAATCTTTAAACTTCACCTCCATTTTGCTTTAATTTCTGTGGAATACCTAAAGGGTTGACAACATATCTAAATCTGTTTTAAATAAATTGTGTGTTGCAGTTTCAAAAATTCAATATATTGGGGTTTCTATTATGTAAGCTCTCTACAGTGACTTCAAAACTGAATTGGTCCTGATTTTGGCAATTTTCTTGAAAAAAAAAATATGCTTCTGGAACTCTCAGCTTTCTAATGTTCTAAAACTACCAAAATGATGCCAACATGAAGTAGAGAGATAGTGAATGTTAATTGACTATTTGTGAGGTATCAGTACCTGTCTAAAAAGCAGAGAGATTCAAATTTAGAAAATAGTGAATTCTTCCAAATTTTCGGTAAATTGTGGATAAGTCAAAGCATTCTAAAGTTATTGCCACATAAAGTGAAACATGTCAAATCCACAAAATTAGGCTTGGTCAGGAAGGGGGGTAAATGGCCTGGTCTGGAAGTGGTTGAAACATAGATGAAATGCTTATAATTGTACTTCAGTATACCTACATCTGAAAAACAGATCTAAAAAGACCAAAACAGCAGACTCAATCTCAAAACTTTCAGCCATGACTGTAGGCTTCAAAACAGGTAAACAAATAACATTGTCGTCTGCTATAATTTGGGACTGCTATCACATGCTGGATTATTGGGTCCATTATAGTGTTAGAACCTGGGTCATTTTGACCTTGGCTTGCTGACTCAATTTAAAAATTGTTGCCATAAAATGTACCATTGCTTTATGCATAGCACCTGCAGATAAGAGTCGGCTTGCTCTATTATTGAAATGTCTCCTTTTTAAGGTTCACAATGAAATTCTCTAATATAGTGGCAGAAGTGGCTTCAAATCAGTGCTCTGGGAAAGGGAACGCGAGTGAAAGAGGTATGATTGAACGTTGATTTTTCCCAGGAATCCTGTGACCATTGTACTCTTCTGCAAAGTACTTTAATTCCTCTGGGACACAAGCACAAAATTAAACAAAAGCGCTGCTGTAATCATTTATATTTAAAGGCTAACATGAAATCTATTTTGGACGAATGCCTTGTTCCTTAAAGTCTGCAAGTCACATTTCCTATTTTTTTTCTAACTTGTCCTTTGCAGGTTATTTCAGGTTATTTCCATGTGCTTTGATAATGGCAACTGCTACAGTGAGGAAACGAATTTGCTTGGGTCAACTAAATCATGCATAGTTCTCCTTTGATACTTACTATCAAACAGTTACTTGTGAAAATAGTATTAGCGCTCATAAATCTGCTGCTGTCCTAGAAATTATTTACTGGAGTTTTCTTAATCATGGTATTAGCATTTTATGGCTCGTGTTTGGTTTGAGCAATATGAAAGATTTGAAACATTAAATCAGACTGCTGACTTTACTGCATTATTATTTACTGCTGTCTCTACTCTTTATCATGCGTTCTCCTGTTTACAGTCTGAAGCTTGTTCTTGGCGTTGTTAAGGCCGATTAGTAGTGATGCAATAAGGTTCTGCTTGGACTTTTCATGAAAGTTCTGTCTCTCTATGTTAACAATAATTAGAGTTAATATAAATTGTCCTTACAATAAACTTTTATTTCACATGTAAGTGTTTTTCTTCAAGGAGGTTACAGGAGCACCTTGTGTCAAAAGTCTTCTTGGTGCCCCAACACACACGTCCACAACTATTATATAGCAATAAATACACTAAATTAGGAGCATCAATTTTATAAAGTAACTTAATTTTATGTAAAAGAGAATTCAGAGCTAAAGCGTAAGGGGTATTCCAATCTGGCACATTTACGGCATATAAGTGGGATGTCATAAATGTTTAATAGTGCAAGTCACATCTCTGGGAGCCACTCAACAATGGGGCCTCAAAGTGAATGGAGAGGAAGCCACACATGCACGGGCACCCCTCCATTCACACTATAGGACTTTCAAAAATAGCTGAGCGCTGGCTAAACTATTTTCAGTAGTCTCATAATAGTGAATGGAGAGGACATTGTGCATATGCAGTAGTAATGGTGCCATACCAAGCTCATTACATAACTGCCGCACCAGAGCCATGCATGCAACATAAATAAATCACTAGAACCAAGCTCATTACATAAATAAAGCACCTTAACCAAATTAATTAGGTACAACACCAAAACCAAATATTATGGTAAATATACACAGCACCAGCTCAAAAACAGCTCAATACCGATATCATTTGCCTAGTCAGGTTGGCCCTCGCCATAAAAGTATGCAAAGATTGAAACTACAGGTGCCAGTATGGCCTGAACAGTTGTAAAGGTATGCTAGGAGTTGTAGTTTCACAAAATATTATGCTGCCACGCATAATCACGTTGGAGACAACAAGAGAAACTACAGTACTTATCAGATAAGGTTAGTGGCTGAATAGATATTTACAGTACACTAGGGGGTAGCTCCTCGAAGTTCTTCTTTTAACTTTTCTCTCTGTTTAGACCACCATGATAAATTCTCCCTGCCACTACTTGTCTCCACTACTGCTCCCTACAGTATATATTAACACAGACTTCTCTTAGTGTCACAAGCTTTGTCCCTGAATAGTCATGTCACATACTATGCCCTCTGAAAATAAAGCACCACACACACAGTAACCTTAATGGTAGTGCCCCCTATAGACAGTATAACACTCTGTACCCTATATATAGTGTTCCCTTTATATAGTTTCAGTATCTATACCCCTTATATAGTGCCAGGGTCTGTGTTATCCTTATATGGTGCTCCTTGCTCTGTGCCCCCTTTATATAGTGCCTATTGCTCTTTGTCCTCTTATATTCTGCCTTCTCTTCTGTGCCCCTATAGTGCCTCATGCTCTGTGCCCCCATAGTGCCTCATGGTTTATGCCCCCCTATAGTGTGTCTCATACTATAACCACTTCTGACAAGACCTGCATCTGTGGAATGCCACCTGCATCGCAAAAAAGCTCTACATGGCAGGGCAGAGAACTACTAGTTACCTTTTTTGTGATGTAAGTGGCAAGACATCGTCTCTTTACCTGTGACATTCCGCAGATAAAGGCCTTGCCAGAAGTGGCTAGACTGGCATCTGCAGATTGTTGCATCTGCGGTGTGCATCTGCATCACAAAACGAGTGCTGATTGGTGGGACGGGGAACCGATGGTTCCCTTGTTCCACCAGCTCTGAGGCGAATGCATACCTCCTAATTTTTGAAAAGCCCATGGAGGGAACCTTGGTCCCTCTTTACAGTACTTATGCCCCGTTATGACCCCTCCCATTAAGAATGCCCTGTTCATGTCCTCACGCAGTAGTTATGCCCTGAAAGTGTATTTATTATATATCAATATATATAGAAGGATGTTAGCTAGACACCCTGATCTACTTCCGGTGTTTGGAGCGCACGACGCCCATCCTCTTCACGCCAGTTTTAACTCGCGGTGCGTCTTCCTACACCTATTTAGAAGGACATTCTCACATGTCCTGTTACTCCTTTCATCCACATAGTGCTTGTCAGCACCCCTACCACTGGTGTACCTTTAGCGTTCATATCACTATCCCAACTGCGGCACAGGTAAGGCTACTTTCACACTAGCGTTCGTCGGTCCGCTCGTGAGCTCTGTTTGAAGGAGCTCACGAGCGGACCCGAACGCCTCCGTCCAGCCCTGATGCAGTCTGAATGGAGCGGATCCGCTCAGACTGCATCAGTCTGGCGGCGTTCAGCCTCCGCTCCGCTCGCCTCCGCACGGACAGGCGGACAGCTGAACGCTGCTTGCAGCGATCAGCTGTCCGCCTGGCCGTGCGGAGGCGAACGGATCCATTCAGAGTTACAATGTAAGTCAATGGGAACGGATCCGCTTGAAGATGACACCATATGGCTCAATCTTCAAGCGGATCCGTCCCCCATTGACATTACATTGAAAGTCTGAACGGATCCGCTCAGGCATCTTGCGCACTTAGAAATTTTTCTAAGTTATTAATGCAGACAGATCCGTACTGAACGGAGCCTCCGTCTGCATTAATATGATCGGATCCGTTCAGAACGGATCCGATCAAGCGCAAGTGTGAAAGTAGCCTTAGTCAATTTTGGTGTAGGTGGACCTCTTGGCATAGGGTATTCTGCCCAGATGATGTTAGTATAAGTTCATGATGTTATATATTCCATCTATAAACTTATTTCTTCTATATTACGTTATCTAGATATGACCATGTTCGACCATAATTTCATGTCAGATATATACTTATATTCCCTCAACCTCAGCCTGAGGGCTCCATTATGATGCTTTTGACTCCACATAAGATGTAATATAGACACCATATTCCAGTACTACAGTTTTGGTGGAAATCTTTTGATAGAACGAATATTTTGTTTATTTTGTTTGATTTTGTTTAATTCAGTTTATTTCATAAAACATGTCAGTTATTGTGTTATATCCATCCTTTGGTACAAGTATATGATTATTTTGTCTTGTTTTATTATTATTTAATCTTTAGTGTCTGATGAAGGCCTGCGAGATGAAAACGTTAACACATATATTGCCGCTTGACTGATTTTTCTGAAATAAAAAGAAACACACGCTAATCAAGATTTAAATTTGCTGTGGTCTTTTACTATAGGTATATTGGGCAGTGTAATTCCTCCCCAAGGGTTCTTTCGAATCTAGGTTTTGTAAATCTGCTAGTCTGTGTCTGAGGAACAGACTACCAGAGTTACCATATCTGACATATCCGGACACTGCGTAATTCCTATTCAATATAATGCAGTGGTATTTCTCTGGCAGAAAGCCAGCATTTATACTGGAAATCTGCCGGATTCCCGTCAGATACCATTGTAGTGAATGGAAACCCTGCACTGCCCTGCTATGTCATAGTAACTCCAGTAGTCTGCTCCTCTGCCTGAATGGACTAATAGATTTACAAAATGCAGATGTGAACCCTGCCTTAGTTATGTATACTTGATAACTGTGTATAGAGAGGTAATTAGCATATGGTTGATACATTTCCTTTAGTGGACAGTTTGTATAGTGGAAATTCTAGCCACAGCTATATGCTATTAATTAATACACAGTAGCAAACTAACATGGAACTAAGGCTACTTTCACAATAGTGTTTTGCTGGATCCGGCAGGGTTCAGCAAAAACGCTTCCGTGACTGATACTACAACCATCTGCATCCGTTATGAATGGATTCGATTGTATTATCTTTAACATAGCCAAGACGGATCCGTCATGAACTCTATTGAAAGTCAATGGAGGACGGATCAGTTTTCTATTGTCGCAGATTATGTAAGAGAAAATGGATCTGTCTCCATTGATTTGCATCGGGGGTCATGCTGGATCCATTTTGCTCCGCATCCCAGGACAGAAAACAAACTACAACATATTTTGGTTTGCTCTCCGGTATGGGAACGCAACCAAACGGAATGGAATTCATTTTGGAGCATTTCGTTCTGTTTAGTTTTGTGCTCATTGACAATGACAATTGACAATGGGGACAAAATGGAATAATTAAAACGCTAGTGTGAAGGTAGCCTAACATAGAGCACAAAACCATTACAGTGTATAATGCAGGACCACATATAGATTGGATGCCTTTTTTTTTTACCTGAAGTGTTCCATTAATTCTTTTTACAATAGCTTACTTTTTGATGGCAGACTAGTTTGGGTCCTCAGTCCACAGTGACGTCTTTTGCTTTCTAAGTGTTGCCCTATAGCATAATGTATTACCATTGGTAATTCAAATGTGATTTACAATTTTTTTTTTATAAAATGTCCCCCCAAAAAATATACACAAGCTTTCATGCAGCCACATCAATGAAAAAAATCAAAAACGTTATAGCTACTAAAATACAGAAAAAAAGGGCCATTATGACCTACACAGCTCGGGTCATTAAGAGCTTAAGCACTTTTGTTTCTAAAGCCTCCCATGTTACTTAAAATTCTATCAAGGTGGATTTTCTTCTCTCTTGTACAAAAGATAGGTTTTGTGTTTGGCATTTACAGATCAGAATCCTGTGCTGTAATTTTATTCTCAAGCCTCCTGTTTTTCCTCTGCTATACGATCAGACACAAATATGGCTAATGCATTTCAATGATAGCTGTTAGGTGACCATCAACCAGAACAAATATGCAAAAATGTCTTAGGTTGAAACACTTTGGACATGTCTTGAGTCATTGTGATTAATAAGCTCAAGTTAAAATTCTTGCTCTACTTTCATCTATGATGACCAGGCAAAGCGTTACAATGTTTCTTCTTCCATCTATAGTTTGTATTACTCTAGGCATCTTCACCCAAGGAAAGGCGATATTGTAGATTCTGTCCCTTTATTACACTACGTAACAATGGTTCCGTTTATATTAGATATTTTCAAACAAGCTTTGAATCCAAAGGTGCTGCATGCTCGACTGGATCCTGTGAAATGGCGTTGTGAAAGTAGGACATTTCTGGGTACTTTGTGTCAGCTTACAGTTCTTTCTCCTCCGCTGTATTTCTACCTCCAGCTGCTCTAATGTATTTTTGGAAGAAGATTCAAAGCTTTAGTGTCCACCTATAAGAAAAGTGGAAGTTACTTGCTATTCTTCAGGCATATGTTACTTGTGGAGTGGATTGAGCGACTGAATTCAAACTCAATCAGCGCATAAAATTGATTTTCTTATTACTTTCCATTTACTTTGTAAGTCGATAAAGCGGATTACACAGAACATAATGGAGCATAAGATTTCACAGCATCTGCATATTTACTTAGTGGAAATAAACACATATCCTTTGTGTACAGAGGAGCGCACCATAGTTGAAATAGAAAGCTCTGCTAACAATAATGATATATACAAATCAATATTTCTGTCTGCAGAAAGTATGTGATGTAATATATCGATCCAACACAATGGGGCTTGTTGTTTCTTTTTAACTGAGCCTACTACCTGTGTCTTTACATCTCCATTATGCATTATGGGTATTGAAATGATCCCAGTGCTTGGAGAGTCCATACAACATCAAACCAATTAAAATTATACTACATTTACAACACTGAGATTCCAAAAACAAGTCATAGTGACTGTTTTATTATGGATCACCGCTATCAATATGCCATTGCTCTAGGACCTGAAAGGCAACATCAAAGTACATTGGATCTGGAGCCAAAAACATGATTTATATTTATAAACATATTTAAAAGCCACATAGAGGGAATATACATTTATATTGATAGATAATCATCATTCACAGTCATATTCATCAGCTCTGTACAAAGAATTTAAATGTAAGTGAATACATATGACTGCTGTTATTCAAGAGCTCACAAGAAATGACTGGTGCATGCTCCAACCCAATTCACAATATGAAGAAGAACTCTAGACTCCAGGATTTTTTTTTTAAAGAATGCTAGTAATTGTTTATTGAAGAACCTTCTTCTTATATGAAATATATGTGTTTGGCACTCAAGGAGTAGACAAATGACAGCCAAATCGTAACATAGTAACATAAAATTCCTTCCTGACTACAATCAGGCAATCAGAATAACTCCCTGGATCAATGACCTCTCCAGAAATCTAATAACTATAGCCTGCAATATTATTACACTCCAGAAATACATCCAGGCCCCTCTTGAACTCTTTTACTGAATTTACCATCACCATGTCCTCAGGCAGAGAGTTCTATAGTCTCACTGCTCTTACCGTAAAGAATCCTCTTCTATGTTTGACGCAGACGCAGAGGATGTCCCCTTGTCACAGTCACAGTCCTAGGGATAAACAGATTATGGGAGAGATCTCTGTACTGTCCCCTGATATATTTATACATGGTTATTTGACCTTCCCTTAGTTGTCTTTTTCTAAAGTGAATGACCCTAATTTTGATAATCCTTCTGGGTTCCTGTAGTCCCCCCATTCCAGTTATTACTTTAGTTGCCCTCCTCTGTACCCTCTCCAGCTCTGCTATGTCTGCCTTGTTCACAGGAGCCCAGAACTGTACACAGTACTCCATGTGTGGTCTGACTAGTGATTTGTAAAGTGTCAGGACTATGTTCTCATCACGGCATCTATGCCCCTTTTGATGCAACCCATTATCTTATTGGCATTGGCAGCAGCTGCCTGACACTGGTTTCTACATCTTAGTTTGCTGTTCACTAAAATTCCTAGATCCTTTTCCATGTCAGTGTTACCCAGTGTTTTACCATTTAGTATGTACGGGGGACTTGCATTATTCCTTCCCATATGCATAACCTTACATTTGTCAGTGTTAAACCTCATCTGCCACTTATCTGCCCAAGCCTCCAATCTATCCAGATCCCTCTGTAGTAGTATACTGTCCTCTTCAGTGTTAATTACTTTACACAGTTTAGTGTCATCTGCAATAATTGATATTTTACTATGCAAGCCTTCTACAAGATCATTAATAAATATATTGAAAAGAATAGGGCCCAATACTGAGCCCTGTGGTACCCTACTAGTGACGGTGACCCAATCTGAGTGTGTACCATCAATAACCACCCTCTGTTTTCTATCGCTCAGCCAGTTACTTACCCACATGCAGACATTTTTCTCCCAGTCCAAGCATTCTAATTTTATATACTAACTTTCTATGTGGCACTGTATGAAATGCTTTGGAGAAGTCAAGATATATTACATCCATTAACTTGTCATGGTGAAGTCCAGAACTTACCTCCTCATAGATACTGATTAAATTAGTTTGACATGACCGATCCCTTATATAGCCATGGTGGTATGGTGTTATTCACAGCATCTCTTAGAAAACCTTCAAACAGTTTACCCAAAACAGTATAGATGAGTAACCTATTTGCAATAAAAATAATAATAATAATAATTTATATCACACCAACATATTCCGCATTGCTTTACAATTCAGGGGTTTATGTACAAAGTAGAGGGGAGTAAATATATAGGGGAGTAGATATAAAGCTGCATGAGACAGTCACCAAACAATATCTGTAGTGCTTTTGGATGCATAGGTGCAGTGGAGAGTTTGGTGGAGTATCAGCTTCAGGAGAGGAGTTCATCGGATGTGATAGGCTACCCTAAAAAGATGTGGTTTTAACGAGCGCCTTAAACTGTGTGTATTTTGATTTAACCTAATTTCTTGGAGTAGGGCATTCTAAAGAACTGGTGCAACTCGGGAGAAGTCTTGGAGTAAGAGATTCAGATTATGGTGGATGTCAGTCGTTTGCAGAGTGTAGAGCAAAGGTATGGAGGTAGACAGAGATGAGGGAAGACATGTAGGAGGTGCAGCACTGTGGAGAGCTTTGTGGGTGAGAAGAAGCAGTTTAAATTGGATTATACCCTGGCTGCTGCATTAAGGATAGATTGGGGAGTGGAAAGTTTAGTGAGGGGGAGGCCAATCAATAGTAAGTTACAGTAATTGCGGCAGGAATGGCTCAGGGCGACAATGAGAGTTTTTGTTGTTTTCATAGTGAGAAAGGGGCAGATTTTTGAGATGCAGGCGACATAAGTAGGCGAGAGATTGAATATAGGGGGTGAAGGAAAGATCAGTGTCAAACATAACACAGAGACAGCAGGTGTGCTGATTAGGCGTGATTGTAATGCCAAACACTGAGATGGATATACAGTGGAGGAAATAATTATTTGACCCCTCACTGATTTTGTAAGTTTGTCCAATGACAAAGAAATGAAAAGTCTCAGAACAGTATCATTTCAATGGTAGGTTTATTGTAACAGTGGCAGATAGCACATCAAAAGGAAAATCGAAAAAATAACTTTAAATAAAAGATAGCAACTGATTTGCATTTCATTGAGTGAAATAAGTATTTGAACCCTCTAACAAAAAAAGACTTAATACTTGGTGGAAAAACCCTTGTTTGCAAGCACAGAGGTCAAACGTTTCTTGTAATTGATGACCAAGTTTGCGCACATTTTAGGAGGAATGTTGGTCCACTCCTCTTTGCAGATCATCTCTAAATCCCTAAGGTTTCGAGGCTGTCTCTGTGCAACTCTGAGCTTGAGCTCCCTCCATAGGTTTTCGATTGGATTAAGGTCCGGAGACTGACTAGGCCACTCCATGACCTTAATGTGCTTCTTCTTGAGCCACTCCTTTGTTGCCTTTGCTGTATGTTTTGGGTCATTGTCGTGCTGGAACACCCATCCACGACCCATTTTCAGTTTCCTGGCAGAGGGAAGGAGGTTGTCGCTCAGGATTTCACGATACATGGCTCCGTCCATTTTCCCGTTTATGCAAATAAGTTGTCCTGTGCCCTTAGCAGAAAAACACCCCCAAAGCAAAATGTTTCCACCCCCATGCTTGACGGTGGGGACGGTGTTTTGGGGGTCATAGGCAGCATTTTTCTTCCTCCAAACACAGCGAGTTGAGTTAATGCCAAAGAGCTCTATTTTGGTCTCATCAGACCACAGCACCTTCTCCCAGTCACTCTCTGAATCATTCAGGTGTTCATTGGCAAACTTCAGACGGGCCTGCACATGTGCCTTCCTGAGCAGGGGGACCTTGCGAGCCCTGCAGGATTTTAATCCATTGCGGTGTAATGTGTTTCCAATGGTTTTCTTGGTGACTGTGGTCCCTGCTAATTTGAGGTCATTAACTAACTCCTCCCGTGTAGTTCTAGGATGCTTTTTCACCTTTCTCAGAACCATTGACACCCCACGAGGTGAGATCTTGCGTGGAGCCCCAGAGCGAGGTCGATTGATGGTCATTTTGTGCTCCTTCCATTTTCGAACAATCGCACCAACAGTTGTCACCTTCTCTCCCAGCTTCTTGCTAATGGTTTTGTAGCCCATTCCAGCCTTGTGCAGGTCTACAATTTTGTCTCTGACATCCTTGGACAGCTCTTTGGTCTTTCCCATGTTGGAGAGTTTGGAGTCTGCTTGATTGATTGATTCTGTGGACAGGTGTCTTTTATACAGGTGACTAGTTAAGACAGGTGTCCTTAATGAGGGTGACTAATTGAGTAGAAGTGTCTAACCACTCTGTGGGAGCCAGAACTCTTAATGGTTGGTAGGGGTTCAAATACTTATTTCACTCAATGAAATGAAAATCAGTTGCTATCTTTTATTTAAAGTTATTTTTTCGATTTTCCTTTTGATGTGCTATCTGCCACTGTTACAATAAACCTACCATTGAAATGATACTGTTCTGAGACTTTTCATTTCTTTGTCATTGGACAAACTTACAAAATCAGTGAGGGGTCAAATATTTATTTCCGCCACTGTATCTGGTTTAGGTAGGTTAGCAGATGGAAAGAACACAAAAAGATCAGTTTTTGAAAGATTCAGTTTCAGATAGAGAGAGGGCTTGATGTTAGAGAGGGCTTGATGTTAGAGATGGCGGAAAGACAGTCACTGGTGTTCTGTAATACAGCAGGAGTGATGTCAGGGGATGAAGTGTATAGTTGTGTGTCATTAGCATAGATATGGTATTGGAAACCAAATCTACTGATGGTCTGTGTAGTTGGGGCTGTGTAGAGAGAGAAGAGGAGAGGCCCTAGGACTGAACCCTGAGGAACCCCAACAGCAAGAGGGAGAGGAGAAGAAGTGGAGCCAGTGAATGATACAATGAAATAGCGGTCAGAGAGACATGAAGAAAACCAGGAGATGACAGTGTCCTTTAGGCCGATAGATTGGAGCATGGTGAGTAGGAGATGGTGGTCTACAGTGTCAAAAGCTGCAGAGAGGTCAAGGGCGAATGAGCAGAATGAGCTGTCACAATGGATTAGATCACTCAGCCTTTGCACTATATCATATAGATAGCTATAAATGTATTTCAGTATTTACAGCATATACATTAGTAAGGGTACTTTCACACTTGCGTCAAAGTTTTCCGATATTGAGTTCCCTCCTAGGGGCTCAATACCGGAAAAAACTGATCAGTTTTAGGCCCCCTGCACACGGCCGTGTTTCACAGCCGTGTGCGGGCCGTGGAACCGCGGCCTGGATCCCTCCTGAGAGCAGGAGCGCACAGCGTCACTGGTTGCTATGACGCCGTGCGCTCCCTGCTGCCGGCACAGTACAGTAATACACTGTAACCTAATGCATTCTGAATAGAAAGCAATCCGTTGAGGATGCATCAGGATGTCTTCAGTTCAGTCCTTTTACGGTATTTGGATGGAGAAAAAACCGCAGCATGCTGCATTTTTCTCTCAGGCCCAAAATCCTGAACACTTGGCGGAATGCTGGATTCGACATTTTTTTCCATTGGGATGTATTTGTGCCGGATACGGCAATAAAATTGCCACATTGTCGGATCCAGTCTTCCTGTCTGTGCATGCACAGACATTTAAAAATGTTAAAAAAAAAATACCAGATACGTTTTTCCAGATGACACCGGAGAGACGAATCCGGTATTGCAATGCATTTGTGAGACGGATCCGCATCCAGATCCATCTACATATGGTTCCCGTTTGCATACAGGTTGCCGAAACTGCCTGCCGGAATCCAGCATCGCAAGTGTGAAAGTATCCTAAGACTTCAGGTAAACAAACAATCCAGAGCCAAATTCCTGGTAAGCTAATAAGACCACGTTAAGATATAACAACAGCAAAATAATGAAATGGGGTTTACAACCCACCACCCCCACCCACACATAGCAAACAGAGTTAATGTGAAATCAGAGCATGTGGTCGATATTCAAATTCATAGCATGCTCATTATTTTTTGGTAATGTTTCTTTGTGGTGGTACATACTGTCTTCGTGTTTCAGAGCGTTCTCCCCTTCCCTTGGTCTTTAAAGAACAGCATGATCCTACTTGATGGACAACCATTAATTTACTTGCTCCTCCACCAATTCTTAGAGTCTTCATGATATATCCCCCATTAATCCCCCACCCCTATCCCCTCCAAACAGGTGCAATTCCGAATGCTTCCTACCACCTGCATCCTCAGTATCTACAGCATTAGCATCAGCTCAAATATATAATTTAACCAGTTGCATGAAAAGCTTTAATGGCAGAGTTTTTTTTCTTCTTTATTTTATTATTTGTACTCCCCTTAAATGTATATGGTGATGTACAGTATATGGTCTCCTAGTCTGCGCACTTGTTGCCCTTTCCCTACGACCACTTTTTCATAAATAAGAAAATGGGTAACTTTGCAAATGCATTGTGTAACACCCCAGAGATATGTTACTACACGCCTCTACCCCGCTACTGTCTTCTAAGAGCCTTTACACTGTCATCTGATGTAATTTACATTATGTCTTCACAAATGTGCATGTAAACCTATGTTAAATTCCATTTCCTTGTAATGTTCCATGTTGACCAGCATGTGGCAGCAATGCATTGGATAGGTACTATTCTTAGTTTAGTATATCTAAGCTGGAATGGATTATTCCAGCTTAGCTCCCCTCTATGGAGGTGTTCCCACATCCTGCACTATGGGAAGAGAAGGAAGTTGAGTCAGTGTGTGCCAGCCACCCCTGCTGGGGAAGGCTGTGTAATAGAGTTCAGGAGAATCAGCTCGGCTGAGACATTGATCAAATACCCAGACTGAGACCTGCAGCCTCAGCTGGATGACAAGAAAGCAGACAACCTCCAGAGTACCAGGACGAAAGCATTCCCTGAGAGCCTATCTGAGAGTCAAGTCCAGAGACCTAGGAGAAGCCATATCCTCCTCAGCTAGTCAGTCCCCACAAAGCAGTAGATATAGAGAAGCGCAGAAGATAAATTCCTGCCACAGACGTCTTATCCTGCAAGCTCCAGATTTAGGCCTCTTTCACACTACAGTATGTTGAATTCAGTGTTTTGCGTTCCGTTTTTCACGTATCCGTTGTTCCGTTTTTTGCTTCCGTTGTGGTTCCGTTTCCGTTCCGTTGTTCCGTTCCGTTTTTCCGTATGGCATATACAGTATACAGTAATTACATAGAAAAAATTGGGCTGGGCATAACATTTTCAATTGATGGTTCCGCAAAAAACGGAACGGATACGGAAGACATACGGATGCATTTCCGTATGTGTTCCGTTTTTTTTGCGGACCTATTGACTTGAATGGAGCCACGGACCGTGATTTGCGGCCAAATATAGGACATGTTCTATCTTTTCAACGGAACGGAAAAACGGAAATACGGAAACGGAATGCATACGGAACACATTCCGTTTTTTGCGGAACCATTGAAATGAATGGTTCCGTATATGGACCGTATACGGAACGCAAAAAACAGACCGCAAAACGGAAAAAAAAAACGGTAGTGTGAAAGAGGCCTTATAGTGCAGAAGATTTATTCCTGCCAACTAGGGATGAGCGAACTCGAACTGTATAGTTCGGGTTCGTACCGAATTTTGGGGTGTCCGTGACACGGACCCGAACCCGGACATTTTCGTAAAAGTCCGGGTTCGGGTTCGGTGTTCGTCGCTTTCTTCGCGCTTTTGTGACGCTTTCTTGGCGCTTTTTGAAAGGCTGCAAAGCAGCCAATCAACAAGCATCATACTACTTGCCCCAAGAGGCCATCACAGCCATGCCTACTATTGGCATGGCTGTGATTGGCCAGAGCACCATGTGACCCAGCCTCTATTTAAGCTGGAGTCACATAGCGCCGCCCGTCACTCTGCTCTGATTAGCGTAGGGAGAGGTTGCGGCTGCGACAGTAGGGCGAGATTAGGCAGATTAACTCCTCCAAAGGACTTGATTAACTGATCGATCTGCAGCTGTGGATCATTGAGCTGCTGATCCTCAATTGCTCACTGTTTTTAGGCTGCCCAGACCGTTTGTCAGTCACATTTTTCTGGGGTGATCGGCGGCCATTTTGTGTCTTGTGGTGCGCCAGCACAAGCTGCGACCAAGTGCATTTAACCCTCAATGGTGTGGTTGTTTTTTGGCTAAAGCCTACATCAGGGTGAAGCTGTCACACCAAGTGCATTTAACCAGCAATAGTCTGTTTATTTTTTGGCCATATACTACATCAGGGGCAAGCTGCGCCTGTCACCAAGTGCATTTAACCCTCAATGGTGCGTTTGTTTTTTGGCTAAAGCCTACATCAGGGTGAAGCTGTCACACCAAGTGCATTTAACCAGCAATAGTCTGTTTATTTTTTGGCCATATACTACATCAGGGGCAAGCTGCGCCCGTCACCAAGTGCATTTAACCCTCAGTAGTGTGGTTGGTCAAGCTATCACACCAAGTGCATTTAACCAGCAATAGTCTGTTCATTTTTTGGCCATATACTAAATCAGGGGCAAGCTGCGCCCGTCACCAAGTGCATTTAACCAGCAATAGTCTGTTCATTTTTTGGCCATATACTACATCAGGGGCAAGCTGCGCCCGTCACCAAGTGCATTTAACCCTCAGTAGTGTGGTTGGTCAAGCTGTGACACCAAGTGCATTTAACCAGCAATAGTCTGTTCATTTTTTGGCCATATACTACATCAGGGGCAAGCTGCGCCCATCACCAAGTGCATTTAACCAGCAATAGTGTGGTTATTTTTTGGCCATATCCCAGTCTAATTCTGTCACTAAATCCATACCGGTCACCCAGCGCCTAAATACTAGGCCTCAAATTTATATCCCGCTAAATCTCTCGTTACCGCTGTCCTGTTGTGGCTGGGAAAGTTATTTAGTGTCCGTCAAAGCACATTTTTTGTTCTGGGTTGAAATACAATTCCCAATTTAGCAATTTAAAAATTTAGTGGTTTCTGCTGTATCAGAGCTATTTGAAATCTATCCCTAAAAGGGTATATAATATTCAAGGTGCACATAGGGTCATTCAGAATAACTTCACACACCCGCTACTGTGCATTTCCAAGTCTAATTCTGTCACTAAACCCATACCTGTCACCCAGCGCCTAAATACTAGGCCTCAAATTCATATCCAGCTAAATCTGTCGTTAGTGCTGTAGCTGGGCGAGTTATTTAGTGTCCGTTCAAGCACATTTCTTGTTCTGGGTTGAAATACAATTCCCAATTTAGCAATTTCATAATTTAGTGGTTTCTGCTATATCAGAGCTATTTGAAATCTATCCCTAAAAGGGTAGATCATATTGAAGGTGCACATAGGGACATTCAGAATAACTTCACACACCCGCTACTGTGCATTTCCAAGTCTAATTCTGTCACTAAACCCATACCTGTCACCCAGCGCCTAAATACTAGGCCTCAAATTTATATCCAGCTAAATCTGTCCTTAGTGCTGTAGCTGGGCGAGTTATTTAGTGTCCGTTCAAGCACATTTCTTGTTCTGGGTTGAAATACAATTCCCAATTTAGCAATTTCATAATTTAGTGGTTTCTGCTATATCAGAGCTATTTGAAATCTATCCCTAAAAGGGTAGATCATATTGAAGGTGCACATAGGGACATTCAGAATAACTTCACACACCCGCTACTGTGCATTTCCAAGTCTAATTCTGTCACTAAACCCATACCTGTCACCCAGCGCCTAAATACTAGGCCTCAAATTTATATCCAGCTAAATCTGTCCTTAGTGCTGTAGCTGGGCGAGTTATTTAGTGTCCGTTCAAGCACATTTCTTGTTCTGGGTTGAAATACAATTCCCAATTTAGCAATTTCATAATTTAGTGGTTTCTGCTATATCAGAGCTATTTGAAATCTATCCCTAAAAGGGTATATAATATTCAAGGTGCACATTGGGTCATTCAGAATAACTTCACACACACCCGCTACTGTGTATTTCCAAGTCTAATTCTGTCACTAAACCCATACCTGTCACCCAGCGCCTAAATACTAGGCCTCAATTCATATCCAGCTAAATCTGTCCTTAGTGCTGTAGCTGGGCGAGTTATTTAGTGTCCGTTCAAGCACATTTCTTGTTCTGGGTTGAAATACAATTCCCAATTTAGCAATTTCATAATTTAGTGGTTTCTGCTATATCAGAGCTATTTGAAATCTATCCCTAAAAGGGTAGATCATATTGAAGGTGCACATAGGGACATTCAGAATAACTTCACACACCCGCTACTGTGCATTTCCAAGTCTAATTCTGTCACTAAACCCATACCTGTCACCCAGCGCCTAAATACTAGGCCTCAAATTTATATCCAGCTAAATCTGTCCTTAGTGCTGTAGCTGGGCGAGTTATTTAGTGTCCGTTCAAGCACATTTCTTGTTCTGGGTTGAAATACAATTCCCAATTTAGCAATTTCATAATTTAGTGGTTTCTGCTATATCAGAGCTATTTGAAATCTATCCCTAAAAGGGTATATAATATTCAAGGTGCACATTGGGTCATTCAGAATAACTTCACACACACCCGCTACTGTGTATTTCCAAGTCTAATTCTGTCACTAAACCCATACCTGTCACCCAGCGCCTAAATACTAGGCCTCAAATTTATATCCTGCTAAATCTCTCGTTAACGCTGTCCTGTTGTGGCTGGGAAAGTTATTTAGTGTCCGTCAAAGCACATTTTTTGTTCTGGGTTGAAATACAATTCCCAATTTAGCAATTTCATAATTTAGTGGTTTCTGCTATATCAGAGCTATTTGAAATCTATCCCTAAAAGGGTACAGACGTGGACAAAATTGTTGGTACCCTTTGGTCAATGAAAGAAAAAGTCACAATGGTCACAGAAATAACTTTAATCTGACAAAAGTAATAATAAATTAAAATTCTATAAATGTTAACCAATGAAAGTCAGACATTGTTTTTCAACCATGCTTCAACAGAATTATGTAAAAAAATAAACTCATGAAACAGGCATGGACAAAAATGATGGTACCCCTAACTTAATATTTTGTTGCGCAACCTTTTGAGGCAATCACTGCAATCAAACGCTTCCTGTAACTGTCAATGAGACATCTGCACCTCTCAGCAGGTATTTTGGCCCACTCCTCATGAGCAAACTGCTCCAGTTGTGTCCGGTTTGAAGGGTGCCTTTTCCAGACTGCATGTTTCAGCTCCTTCCAAAGATGCTCAATAGGATTGAGGTCAGGGCTCATAGAAGGCCACTTTAGAATAGTCCAATTTTTTCCTCTTAGCCATTCTTGGGTGTTTTTAGCGGTGTGTTTTGGGTCATTGTCCTGTTGCAAGACCCATGACCTGCGACTGAGACCAAGCTTTCTGACACTGGCTAGTACATTTCTCTCTAGAATTCCTTGATAGTCTTGAGATTTCATTGTACCCTGCACAGATTCAAGACACCCTGTGCCAGACGCAGCAAAGCAGCCCCAGAACATAACAGAGCCTCCTCCATGTTTCACAGTAGGGACAGTGTTCTTTTCTTGATATGCTTCATTTTTTCGTCTGTGAACATACAGCTGATGTGCCTTGGCAAAAACTTCGATTTTTGTCTCATCTGTCCACAGGACATTCTCCCAGAAGCTTTGTGGCTTGTCAACATGTAGTTTGGCATATTCCAGTCTTGCTTTTTTATGATTCGTTTTCAACAATGGTGTCCTCCTTGGTCGTCTCCCATGTAGTCCACTTTGGCTCAAACAACGACGGATGGTGCGATCTGACACTGATGTTCCTTGAGCATGAAGTTCACCTTGAATCTCTTTAGAAGTCTTTCTAGGCTCTTTTGTTACCATTCGGATTATCCGTCTCTTAGATTTGTCATCAATTTTCCTCCTGCGGCCACGTCCAGGGAGGTTGGCTACAGTCCCATGGATCTTAAACTTATGAATAATATGTGCAACTGTACTCACAGGAACATCTAGTTGCTTGGAGATGGTCTTATAGCCTTTACCTTTAACATGCTTGTCTATAATTTTCTTTCTGATCTCTTGAGACAGCTCTTTCCTTTGCTTCCTCTGGTCCATGTCGAGTGTGGTACACACCATATCACCAAACAACACAGTGATTACCTGGAGCCATATATATAGGCCCAATGGCTGATTACAAGGTTGTAGACACCTGTGATGCTAATTAGTGGACACACCTTGAATTAACATGTCCCTTTGGTCACATTATGTTCTGTGTTTTCTAGGGGTACCATCATTTTTGTCCATGCCTGTTTCATGAGTTTATTTTTTTACATAATTCTGTTGAAGCATGGTTGAAAAACAATGTCTGACTTTCATTGGTTAACATTTATAGAATTTTAATTTATTATTACTTTTGTCAGATTAAAGTTATTTCTGTGACCATTGTGACTTTTTCTTTCATTGACCAAAGGGTACCAACAATTTTGTCCACGTCTGTATATAATATTCAAGGTGCACATTGGGTCATTCAGAATAACTTCACACACACACGCTTCTGTGCATTTCCAAGTCTAATTCTGTCACTAAATCCATACCGGTCACCCAGCGCCTAAATACTAGGCCTCAAATTTATATCCCGCTGAATTTGAATACAATACATTGGGCCAAATAATATATTTGTTGTTGTGGTGAACCATAACAATGAGAAAAACATCTAGTAAGGGACGCGGACGTGGACATGGTCGTGGTGGTGTTAGTGGACCCTCTGGTGCTGGGAGAGGACGTGGCCGTTCTGCCACATCCACACGTCCTAGTGTACCAACTACCTCAGGTCCCAGTAGCCGCCAGAATTTACAGCGATATATGGTGGGGCCCAATGCCGTTCTAAGGATGGTAAGGCCTGAGCAGGTACAGGCATTAGTCAATTGGGTGGCCGACAGTGGATCCAGCACGTTCACATTATCTCCCACCCAGTCTTCTGCAGAAAGCGCACAGATGGCGCCTGAAAACCAACCCCATCAGTCTGTCACATCACCCCCATGCATACCAGGGAAACTGTCTCAGCCTCAAGTTATGCAGCAGTCTCTTATGCTGTTTGAAGACTCCGCTGGCAGGGTTTCCCAAGGGCATCCACCTAGCCCTTCCCCAGCGGTGAAAGACATAGAATGCACTGACGCACAACCACTTATGTTTCCTGATGATGAGGACATGGGAATACCACCTCAGCATGTCTCTGATGATGACGAAACACAGGTGCCAACTGCTGCGTCTTTCTGCAGTGTGCAGACTGAACAGGAGGTCAGGGATCAAGACTGGGTGGAAGACGATGCAGGGGACGATGAGGTCCTAGACCCCACATGGAATGAAGGTCGTGCCACTGACTTTCACAGTTCGGAGGAAGAGGCAGTGGTGAGACCGAGCCAACAGCGTAGCAAAAGAGGGAGCAGTGGGCAAAAGCAGAACACCCGCCGCCAAGAGACTCCGCCTGCTACTGACCGCCGCCATCTGGGACCGAGCACCCCAAAGGCAGCTTCAAGGAGTTCCCTGGCATGGCACTTCTTCAAACAATGTGCTGACGACAAGACCCGAGTGGTTTGCACGCTGTGCCATCAGAGCCTGAAGCGAGGCATTAACGTTCTGAACCTGAGCACAACCTGCATGACCAGGCACCTGCATGCAAAGCATGAACTGCAGTGGAGTAAACACCTTAAAACCAAGGAAGTCACTCAGGCTCCCCCTGCTACCTCTTCTGCTGCTGCCGCCTCGGCCTATTCTGCTGCTGCCGCCTCGGCCTCTTCCTCCGCCTCTGGAGGAACGTTGGCACCTGCCGCCCAGCAAACAGGGGATGTACCACCAACACCACCACCACCACCTCCGTCACCAAGCGTCTCAACCATGTCACACGCCAGCGTTCAGCTCTCCATCTCACAAACATTTGATAGAAAGCGTAAATTCCCACCTAGCCACCCTCGATCCCTGGCCCTGAATGCCAGCATTTCTAAACTACTGGCCTATGAAATGCTGTCATTTAGGCTGGTGGACACAGACAGCTTCAAACAGCTCATGTCGCTTGCTGTCCCACAGTATGTTGTTCCCAGCCGGCACTACTTCTCCAAGAGAACCGTGCCTTCCCTGCACAACCAAGTATCCGATAAAATCAAGTGTGCACTGCGCAACGCCATCTGTAGCAAGGTCCACCTAACCACAGATACGTGGACCAGTAAGCACGGCCAGGGACGCTATATCTCCCTAACTGCACACTGGGTAAATGTAGTGGCAGCTGGGCCCCAGGCGGAGAGCTGTTTGGCGCACGTCCTTCCGCCGCCAAGGATCGCAGGGCAACATTCTTTGCCTCCTGTTGCCACCTCCTCCTTCTCGGCTTCCTCCTCCTCTTCTTCCACCATGCTCATCCAGTCAGCCACACACCTTCACCACCAACTTCAGCACAGCCCGGGGTAAACGTCAGCAGGCCATTCTGAAACTCATATGTTTGGGGGACAGGCCCCACACCGCACAGGAGTTGTGGCGGGGTATTGAACAACAGACCGACGAGTGGTTGCTGCCGGTGAGCCTCAAGCCCGGCCTGGTGGTGTGTGATAATGGGCGAAATCTCGTTGCAGCTCTGGGACTAGCCAATTTGACGCACATCCCTTGCTTGGCGCATGTGCTGAATTTGGTGGTGCAGAAGTTCATTCACAACTACCCCGACATGTCAGAGCTGCTGCATAAAGTGCGGGCCGTCTGTTCGCGCTTCCGGCGTTCACATCCTGCTGCTGCTCGCCTGTCTGCGCTACAGCGTAACTTCGGCCTTCCCGCTCACCGCCTCATATGCGACGTGCCCACCAGGTGGAACTCCACCTTGCACATGCTGGACAGACTGTGCGAGCAGCAGCAGGCCATAGTGGAGTTTCAGCTGCAGCACGCACGGGTCAGTCGCACTACAGAACAGCACCACTTCACCACCAATGACTGGGCCTCCATGCGAGACCTGTGTGCCCTGTTGCGCTGTTTCGAGTACTCCACCAACATGGCCAGTGGCGATGACACCGTTATCAGCGTTACAATACCACTTCTATGTCTCCTTGAGAAAACACTTAGGGCGATGATGGAAGAGGAGGTGGCCCAGGAGGAGGAGGAGGAGGAGGAAGAGGGGTCATTTTTAGCACTTTCAGGCCAGTCTCTTCGAAGTGACTCAGAGGGAGGTTTTTGGCAACAGCAGAGGCCAGGTACAAATGTGGCCAGCCAGGGCCCACTACTGGAGGACGAGGAGGACGAGGATGAGGAGGAGGTGGAGGAGGATGAGGATGAAGCATGGTCACAGCGGGGTGGCACCCAACGCAGCTCGGGTCCATCACTGGTGCGTGGCTGGGGGGAAAGGCAGGACGATGACGATACGCCTCCCACAGAGGACAGCTTGTCCTTACCCCTGGGCAGCCTGGCACACATGAGCGACTACATGCTGCAGTGCCTGCGCAACGACAGCAGAGTTGCCCACATTTTAACCTGTGCGGACTACTGGGTTGCCACCCTGCTGGATCCACGCTACAAAGACAATGTGCCAACCTTACTTCCTGCACTGGAGCGTGATAGGAAGATGCGCGAGTACAAGCGCACGTTGGTAGACGCGCTACTGAGAGCATTCCCAAATGTCACAGGGGAACAAGTGGAAGCCCAAGGCCAAGGCAGAGGAGGAGCAAGAGGTCGCCAAGGCAGCTGTGTCACGGCCAGCTCCTCTGAGGGCAGGGTTAGCATGGCAGAGATGTGGAAAACTTTTGTCAACACGCCACAGCTAACTGCACCACCACCTGATACGCAACGTGTTAGCAGGAGGCAACATTTCACTAACATGGTGGAACAGTACGTGTGCACACCAATCCACGTACTGACTGATGGTTCGGCCCCATTCAACTTCTGGGTCTCTAAATTGTCCACGTGGCCAGAGCTAGCCTTTTATGCCTTGGAGGTGCTGGCCTGCCCGGCAGCCAGCGTTTTGTCTGAACGTGTATTCAGCACGGCAGGGGGCGTCATTACAGACAAACGCAGCCGCCTGTCTACAGCCAATGTGGACAAGCTGACGTTCAAAAATGAACCAGGCATGGATCCCACAGGACCTGTCCGTCCCTTGTCCAGATTAGACATTAACTACCTCCCCATAACCATATATTATTGGACTCCAGGGCACTTCCTCATTCAATCCTATTTTTATTTTCATTTTACCATTATATTGCGAGGCTACCCAAAGTTGAATGAACCTCTCCTCTGCCTGTGTGCTAGGCCTAAATATATGCCAATGGACTAGTTGCAGTGGTGGCTGACATGAAGCCTGATTCTCTGCTATGACATGCAGACTAATTCTCTGCTGACATGAAGCCAGATTGTCTGTTACGGGACCTCTCTCCTCTGCCTGGGTGCTGGGCCTAAATTTATGACAATGGACTGTTGCAGTGGTGGCTGACGTGAAGCCTGATTCTCTGCTATGACATGCAGACTGATTCTCTGCTGACATGAAGCCAGATTGTCTGTTACGGGACCTCTCTGCTCTGCCTGTGTGCTAGGCCTAAATATATGCCAATGGACTGTTGCAGTGGTGGGTGACGTGAAGCCTCATTCTCTGCTATGACATGCAGACTGATTCTCTGCTGACATGAAGCCAGATCGTCTGTTACGGGACCTCTCTGCTCTGCCTGTGTGCTAGGCCTAAATATATGCCAATGGACTGTTGCAGTGGTGGGTGACGTGAAGCCTCATTCTCTGCTATCACATGCAGACTGATTCTCTGCTGTCATGAAGCCAGATTGTCTGTTACGGGACCTCTCTGCTCTGCCTGTGTGCTAGGCCTAAATATATGCCAATGGACTGTTGCAGTGGTGGGTGACGTGAAGCCTCATTCTCTGCTATGACATGCAGACTGATTCTCTGCTGACATGAAGCCAGATTGTCTGTTACGGGACCTCTCTCCTCTGCCTGTGTGTGTGCTGGGCCTAAATATATGCCAATGGACTGTTGCAGTGGTGGCTGACGTGAAGCCTCATTCTCTGCTATGACATGCAGACTAATTCTCTGCTGACATGAAGCCAGATTGTCTGTTACGGGACCTCTCTCCTCTGCCTGGGTGCTGGGCCTAAATTTATGACAATGGACTGTTGCAGTGGTGGCTGACGTGAAGCCTGATTCTCTGCTATGACATGCAGACTGATTCTCTGCTGACATGAAGCCAGATCCTCTGTTACGGGACCTCTCTCCTCTGCCTGTGTGTGTGCTGGGCCTAAATATATGCCAATGGACTGTTGCAGTGGTGGCTGACGTGAAGCCTCATTCTCTGCTATGACATGCAGACTGATTCTCTGCTGACATGAAGCCAGATTCTCTGTTACGGGACCTCTCTCCTCTGCCTGTGTGTGTGCTAGGCCTAAATATATGCCAATGGACTGTTGCAGTGGTGGCTGACGTGAAGCCTCATTCTCTGCTATGACATGCAGACTAATTCTCTGCTGACATGAAGACAGATTCTCTGTTACGGGACCTCCCTCCTCTGCCTGGGTGCTGGGCCTAAATATATGCCAATGGACTGTTGCAGTGGTGGCTGACGTGAAGCCTCATTCTCTGCTATGACATGCAGACTAATTCTCTGCTGACATGAAGACAGATTCTCTGTTACGGGACCTCCCTCCTCTGCCTAGGTGCTGGGCCTAAATATATGCCAATGGACTGTTGCAGTGGTGGCTGACGTGAAGCCTCATTCTCTGCTATGACATGCAGACTGATTCTCTGCTGACATGAAGACAGATTCTCTGTTACGGGACCTCTCTCCTCTGCCTGTGTGTGTGCTGGGCCTAAATATATGCCAATGGACTGTTGCAGTGGTGGCTGACGTGAAGCCTCATTCTCTGCTATGACATGCAGACTGATTCTCTGCTGACATGAAGCCAGATTCTCTGTTACGGGACCTCTCTCCTCTGCCTGTGTGTGTGCTGGGCCTAAATATATGCCAATGGACTGTTGCAGTGGTGGCTGACGTGAAGCCTCATTCTCTGCTATGACATGCAGACTGATTCTCTGCTGACATGAAGCCAGATTCTCTGTTACGGGACCTCTCTCCTCTGCCTGTGTGTGTGCTGGGCCTAAATATATGCCAATGGACTGTTGCAGTGGTGGCTGACGTGAAGCCTCATTCTCTGCTATGACATGCAGACTGATTCTCTGCTGACATGAAGCCAGATTCTCTGTTACGGGACCTCTCTCCTCTGCCTGTGTGTGTGCTGGGCCTAAATATATGCCAATGGACTGTTGCAGTGGTGGCTGACGTGAAGCCTCATTCTCTGCTATGACATGCAGACTAATTCTCTGCTGACATGAAGACAGATTCTCTGTTACGGGACCTCTCTCCTCTGCCTGTGTGTGTGCTGGGCCTAAATATATGCCAATGGACTGTTGCAGTGGTGGCTGACGTGAAGCCTCATTCTCTGCTATGACATGCAGACTGATTCTCTGCTGACATGAAGCCAGATTCTCTGTTACGGGACCTCTCTCCTCTGCCTGTGTGTGTGCTGGGCCTAAATATATGCCAATGGACTGTTGCAGTGGTGGCTGACGTGAAGCCTCATTCTCTGCTATGACATGCAGACTGATTCTCTGCTGACATGAAGCCAGATTCTCTGTTACGGGACCTCTCTCCTCTGCCTGTGTGTGTGTGCTGGGCCTAAATATATGCCAATGGACTGTTGCAGTGGTGGCTGACGTGAAGCCTCATTCTCTGCTATGACATGCAGACTAATTCTCTGCTGACATGAAGACAGATTCTCTGTTACGGGACCTCTCTCCTCTGCCTGTGTGTGTGCTGGGCCTAAATATATGCCAATGGACTGTTGCAGTGGTGGCTGACGTGAAGCCTCATTCTCTGCTATGACATGCAGACTGATTCTCTGCTGACATGAAGCCAGATTCTCTGTTACGGGACCTCTCTCCTCTGCCTGTGTGTGTGCTGGGCCTAAATATATGCCAATGGACTGTTGCAGTGGTGGCTGACGTGAAGCCTCATTCTCTGCTATGACATGCAGACTGATTCTCTGCTGACATGAAGCCAGATTCTCTGTTACGGGACCTCTCTCCTCTGCCTGTGTGTGTGCTGGGCCTAAATATATGCCAATGGACTGTTGCAGTGGTGGCTGACGTGAAGCCTCATTCTCTGCTATGACATGCAGACTAATTCTCTGCTGACATGAAGACAGATTCTCTGTTACGGGACCTCCCTCCTCTGCCTGGGTGCTGGGCCTAAATATATGCCAATGGACTGTTGCAGTGGTGGCTGACGTGAAGCCTCATTCTCTGCTATGACATGCAGACTAATTCTCTGCTGACATGAAGACAGATTCTCTGTTACGGGACCTCTCTCCTCTGCCTGGGTGCCGGGGCCTAAATATCTGAGAATGGACTGTTCCAGTGGTGGGTGACGGGAAGCCAGATTCTCTGCTATGGAACCTCTCTCCAATTGATTTTGGTTAATTTTTATTTATTTAATTTTTATTTTAATTCATTTCCCTATCCACATTTGTTTGCAGGGGATTTACCTACATGTTGCTGCCTTTTGCAGCCCTCTAGCTCTTTCCTGGGCTGTTTTACAGCCTTTTTAGTGCCGAAAAGTTCGGGTCCCCATTGACTTCAATGGGGTTCGGGTTCGGGACGAAGTTCGGATCGGGTTCGGATCCCGAACCCGAACATTTCCGGGATGTTCGGCCGAACTTCTCGAACCCGAACATCCAGGTGTTCGCTCAACTCTACTACCAACCATTGCCAAAACCTGCTGGGACCAAAGACCAAAGCTGCATTCTGTTTGGATTCAAGTTATCTTTAGTAAATAAAAATGTGAACTTCATCTAAAGGTCTGGATATCATTTCTGCTACAAAATTCTTCTATTACTCCTACTATCACTACATTCAAATTTATTGCAAGTGAGCCAGGAGCCAGGAGTCCAGCCGTACCCAGGTAGGAGACACCGTTGACACAATTATCACCACCTATAGAGACATTATAGGCCATTACACCACTCTGACATTCCTAACCTGGGACGTGCGTTATAACACCTTGGAAGGGCCCTGTTATAGTACCCTGTGCATGCTGCAATTGGCGTCACAAACAAACTATAGACTATGACACCCTCAGTCATTGCATAATTTTGCGCCAGCATATACCCGTATCCTGCTCACTGTAATTGTATTACTTACTGAATCGTGTACTTCTGCCAGTGTATACACACTTCAGAGTTCAAATCACCCGTGATCTTATGGTTGTGTTTTGGAAAGTTCTTTGCACCTGTCATGGAAGCAGGGCCGGTGTTAGAAAAAGTTGATTTTTCGAATGGGGAGATGGTTAAAAAAACGCTGGCTCCCTCCCCTTTGTTTGAATCCACGGTCACTGCGCCTGTGCCGCGCAATTTACTGTCCCACCCGATATGAGTGGTATTTCCTGTAGTTCTCTCTTCTCACCAGTTTAATCCCTGTTACGTCCCCAATCTGGGGTCCATTTATTAAATAGATTTTTCGAACGGGGAGATGGTTAAAAAATTGCTGGCTCCCTCTCCTTTGTTTGAATCCACGCCACGGTCACTGCGTCTGCGCCGTGCAATTTACTGTCACACCCGATATAAGTGCTATTTTCTGTAGTACTATTCTCATCAGTTTAATCCCTGTTACGTCCCATATCAGGGTGGGATTGCCTTTTGTGAATTTTTATTTATTTATTTATTATCTTCGACTGCCTTCACAGTGACAGACCAAACTCTGATACACCAAACTGAATTGATTTTAGGAACCGGGAGATGGAAAAAGCAGCTTGGTCGGTCCTCTTACTCCCAAGTTGGGGCACTGTGCTGTGACACCCTATATGAGTGGTGTCTTAACTAGTACTATTCCTATCAGTTTAATCCCTGTTACGTCCCCTATCCGGGGACGTGTGTCGAATTGATTAACCATTATCGAATTAACGAACCCTTACGATATCCTGGAATAATTTAGTTCTGAGCTTTGTACTTGCTTTGTATTGGAATTGATGGGGATTTTTTAAATTGTCTGCATTATTTCTAATAAACTATTAAGAGACTTTATTATGATTTTTTTATTTTATGTATTAAAAACCCACCCATACAACTTAAAAAAAGATAACTAATTTTTATTTTTATTTTTTCTATGAAAAAACATCCAGCCGTCCCGATTGCTTTTGGTCTGACCATAATAAAGCAACGGCCTTATCATCTGGGGTGTGGCAACATTGCCAACACACTCATAGAGGTGATGATCGCATCATTGTGATACGCAAGCCCCTTCACCACAACAAGGTAACGATAACGAAAGGGGAATTAACACTTGTATGTGCCTTTTTTTTGTTTTTGCAGCCACAGTGCAGCACCAGAGGCCAGAAAAATTAGGCATGTACACATGCCTGAAAAACAATGTTATTGTTGCAGCCGCTGTTGTAGCAGCGGCCGGAAAAATTGATGTTTTCAAGGCAGAAAGGTGACTAAAACAATGCGGCTTCAACCCTACTTGGTGGCAGAGAATTCACGAAAGTCATCCGATATGCAGACATTAAATACAGCAGCGTGGGGACCATTTTGAAGCCAAGGCATGTCATCAGGCCTTTTGTTATTTAAACATATCCCCTACTGTCAGTCCCTTCGGGATCCATGCCTTATTCATCTTAGTAAAGGTGAGTTAATCAACACTTTTTTGACCGAGGCGACTTCTTTTGTCAGTGACAATGCCTTCTGCTGCACTAAAGGTCCTTTCTGACAGGACACTTGAAGCGGGGCAGGCCAGAAGTTCTATCGTAAACAGGGCCGTCTTTAACAAGGGGCAAAAGGGGCAGCTGCCCCGGGCCCAATTTTTCCTGGGGGGCCCAAGGCAGCTGCCTCTTGAGCCCTGCTGGCCTGGGTGTCAGGCTGTCAGCTACACAGGGGGGTGCTGCCATGCCATGCCTGCCTGCCGGCACTCCAGAGCTGTGATTCTCTTAGAAGAAAGAACCTTAGATGACATCATCACCATGTGACCAGTAACCTAGCAATATTACTGGTCACATTGCTATGAGGTAATCAAAGGTCCTTTCTACCAGGAGTGGTGCTGTAGAAGAAGTTTGCCTTAACTGTGGAGCTTTTCTTGTGAAGATTACATCAGGAAAAGGTGACAGGGGCTGTAAGCTACTGTATACTGTGGGATGCTGTATACTGTGGGGTGCTGTATACTGTGGGGTGTTATACTGCTCTATTATATACTATGGGGTGCTGTATTTTGTGGGATGCTGTATACTGTGGGGTGCTATACTGCTCTATTATATACTATGGGGTGCTGTATTTTGTGGGATGCTGTATACTGTGGGGTGCTATACTTCTCTACTGTATACTATAGGGTACTGTATACTGTGGGGTGCTGTATACTGTGGGGGGCTGTATAATGTGGGGTGCTGTATACTGTGGGGTGCTGTATATTGTGAGGTGCTATACTGCTCTACTGTATACTGTGGAGTGCTGTATACTTGTGGGGTGCTGTATACCGTTGGGTTGCTGTATACTGTGGGGTGCTGTAAATTGTGGGGTGCTGTAAATTGTGGGGTGCTATAGTGCTCTATTGTATACTGTGGGGTTCTGTATAATGTGAAGTGCTGTATTCTGCATAGTTTGGAGTGCTGTATACTGTGAGGTGCTGTATACCATGAGGCGTTGTATACTGTGGGGTGCTGTATATTGTGGAGTGGTATACTGCTCTACTGTATACTGTGAAGTGCTGTATACTATGGGGGCTGTATATTGTGGGGTACTGTATACTGTGGGGTGCTGTATAATGTGGGGTGTTGTATACAGTGGGGTGCTGTATAGTTTGGGGTTCTAAACTGCTCTACTGTGTACTATTAGGTGATGTATACTGTATAGCTTGGGGTGCTGTATACTGTGAGGTGCTGTATATTGTGGGGTTCTGTATACTGTAGGGGGCTGTATATTGTGGGGTGCTATACTGCTCTACTGTATACTGTGAGGTGCTGTATACTGTATAGTATGGGGTGCTGTATACTGTGCAGTGCTGTATACTGCAGTGTGCTATACTGCTCTACTGTATACTGTGGGGTGCTTTACTGCTCTACTATATACTGTGGGGTGCTGTATACTGTTGGGTGCTGTTTACTGTATAGTGTGGGTGCTGTACACTATAGGGTGCTATACTGCATACTGTGGGTTTCTGTATACTATATGGTACTATACTGCATACTGTGGGGTGCTGTATATTATAGGGTGCTATACTGCATACTATGGGTGCTGTATACTAAATGGTGCTATAATGCATACTATGGGTGCTGTATACTAAAGGGTGCTATATTGCATACTGTGGGTTTCTGTATACTATAGGGTGCTATACTGCATACTGTGGGGTGCTGTATACTATAGGGTGCTATACTGCATACTGTGGGTGCTGTATACTAAAGGGTGCTATAATGCATACTGTGGGGTGCTGTATACTGTATAGTATGGGATGCTGTATACAGTGGGGGGCTGTATACTGTGCGGTGCTGTATACTGCATACTGTGGGTTGCTGTGTACTATAGGGTGCTATACTGCATACTGGGGGGTGCTGTATACTATAGGGTGCTATACTGCATACTGTGGGTTGCTGTATACTATAGGGTGCTATACTGCATACTGTGGGGTTCTGTATACTATAGGGTGCTATACTGCATACTGTGGGTGCTGTATACCAAATGGTGCTATAATGCATACTGTGGGGTGCTGTATACTGTATAGTATGGGGTGCTGAATACAGTGGGGTGCTGTATACTGTGGGGTGCTGTATACTGCATACTGTGGGGTGCTGTATAGTATAAGGTGCTATACTGCATACTGTGGGGTGCTGTATACTATAGGGTGCTATAATGCATACTGTGGGTTGCTGTATACTATAGGGTGCTATACTGCATACTGTGGGGTGCTGTATACTATAGGGTGCTATACTGCATACTGTGGGGTGCAGTATACTGTATAGTATGGGGTGTTGTATACTGTGGGGTGCTGTATACTATAGGGTGCTATAATGCATACTGTGGGTTGCTGTATACTATAGGGTGTTATACTGCATACTGTGGGGTGCTATATACTATAGGGTGCTATACTGTATACTGTGGGGTGCTGTATACTATAGGGTGCTATACTGCTTGCATACTGTGGGGTGCTGTATACTATAGGGTGCTATACTGTATACTGTTGGGTGCTGGGGTGCTCTGTAACGCTAGGGTGAGCTGAGCCCTAGTCTCCATCCTTCAGAGCAGTGCCCACTTCCAGCCTGAGCCCAGCTGCCCAGAGCACTGATCCATTCCTGAGCCACTGGAGTCTTCAGAACGGGAAGTATTTACAGTCATTCACTGTACTCTACCAGGTGTGTGGATTTTTTTGTGTGTGTGTTGTGGTGGAGGGCGTGATTGCATGCTAGGGTTTTGGAATCCAGGGGGCCCAAGTAAATTTTTGCCCAGGGTCCAATCAATATTAAAGACGGCCCTGATCGTAAACTGGGATAGCTCAGGCCACAGGTCAAGCCTGCACACCCAGTAGTCACAGGGTTCATCGCTCCTCAGAGTGTCGATATCTGCAGTTAAGGCGAGGTAGTCTGCCACCTGTTGGTCGAGTCGTTCTCTAAGGCTGGATCCCGAAGGGCTGTCGCGATGTGTAGGACTGAAAAAGCTCTGCATGTCCTCCATGAACAACACATCTGTAAAGCGTCCTCTCCTTGCCGCCATGGTCGTGGTAGGAGGAGGATTACTTTTACCTCTTCCCCAGTTAGATTCCCGTTGTGCTGTGACATCCCCCTTATAAGCTGTGTAAAGCATATTTTTTTGTTTGGTTTTGAACTGCTGCATCCTTTCTGACTTCCGGTAATTTGGTAACATTTCCGCCACTTTCTGCTTATACCGGGGGTCTAGTAGCGTGGCCACCCAGTACAGGTCGTTCTCCTTCATCCTTTTTATACGAGGGTCCCTCAACAGACATGACAGCATGAAAGACCCCATTTGCACAAGGTTGGATGCCGAGCTACTCATTTCCCGTTCCTCCTCCGCACTGATGTCATTGACGGTCTGTTCTTCCCCCAGCCACGTACAACACCACGGGTCCCAGATAGGTGACAACAACGAGCACCCTGGGATGCCTGCTGTGGTTGCTCTTCCTCCTCCTCAAAGCCACATTCCTCCTCTGACTCCTCTTCCTCATACTCCTCTTGCAGCGTTGCCGCAAGTCCGGCAAGCGATGATGACAAGGCTGTTTCTGGTGGTGATGGTGACCACAACTCTTCCTCTTCCTCTTCACGCTCATCTACAGCCTGATCCATCACTCTTCGCAGGGCACGCTCCAGGAAGAAAACAAATGGGATGAGGTCGCTGATGGTGCCTTCGGTGTGACTGACTAGGTTTGTCACCTCCTCAAAAGGACGCATGAGCCTACAGGCATTGCGCATGAGCGTCCAGTAACGTGGCAAAAAAATTCCCAGCTCCGCAGAGGTTGTCCTAGCACCCCGGTCATACAAATACTCGTTAACGGCTTTTTTTTGTTGGAGCAGGCGGTCGAACATTAGGAGTGTTGAATTCCAACGTGTCGGGCTGTCGTAAATCAAGCGCCTCACTGGCATGTTGTTTCAGTGCTGAATGTCTGCAAAGTGCGCCATGGCCGTGTAGGAACGCCTGAAATGGCCACACACCTTCCTGGCCTGCTTGAGGATGTCCTGTAAGCCTGGGTACTTAGACACAAAGCGTTGTTCGATGAGATTCAACACATGTGCCATGCACGGCACATGTGACAACTTGCCCAAATTCAATGCCGCCAACAAATTGCTTCCATTTCACACACCACTTTGCCGATCTCCAGTTGGTGCGGGGTCAGCCACTGATCCACCTGTGCGTTCAGGGCGGACAGGAGTGCTGGTACGGTGTGGCTCTCTGCTTTCAGGCAAGTCAACCCCAAGACAGCGTGACACTGTCGTATCCTGGATGTGGAATAGCCCCTGGGGAGCTGGGGGGGTTCAGTTGATGTGCAGCCAGACGCCGCAGCAGAAGAGGACTCAGCTGAGGAGGTTATGGAAGAGGATGGAGTAGGAGGAGTAGAGGAGGTGGCAGTAGGCCTGCCTGTAAGTCGTGGCGGTGTCACCAACTCTGCTGCAGAGCCACGCATTCCATGCTTGGCAGCCGTCAGCAGGTTGACCCAATGCGCAGTGTAGGTGATATACCTGCCCTGACCGTGCTTTGCAGACCAGGTATCAGTGGTCAGATGGACCCTTGCCCCAACACTGTATGCCAGAGATGCCATGACTTCCTTTTAAATCACTGAGTAGAGGTTTGGGATTGCCTTATTAGAAAGAAAAATTCGTCCGGGTACCTTCCACTGTGGTGTCCCAATAGCGACAAATTTTTTGAAGGCCTCAGACTCGACCAGCTGGTATGGTAAAAGCTGGCGGGCTAAGAGTTCCGTCAAGCCAGCTGTCAGACGCCGGGCAAGGGGGTGACTCTGTGACATTGGCTTCTTACACTCAAACATTTCCTTAACAGACACCTGACTGTGGGCAGATGAGATGGAACTGCTCAAGGTGAGAGGCGGAGTGGCGGGTGGTTGAGAGGGGGCAAGGAGGACAGCAGTGGTTGACGTGGCTGAAGATGCTGGACCAGGAGGAGGATGGTGGCTTTGAGCTTGTGTGCTGCTTCTACTCGTCATCTTGTGTTGATCCTTTAGGCTTTTGTGATGTGCGATCATGTGCCTTCGCAAAGCAGTTGTACCTAGGTGGGTGTTGGATTTCCCACAACTCAGTTTCTTTTGGCACAGGTTGCAAATGGCATCGCTGTTGTCAGAGGCAGACACACACAAAAAATGCCACACTGCTGAGCTTTGCAATGACAGCATTCTGGTGGTGGCAACAGCATGCGTTGATTGGCGTGCTGTCTGGCTGACCCCGGGTGCCGATACATGCTGTCTGACTGTGCCACTAGCTCCTTGCGACGACCTCCCCCTGCTTCCAACTCGTCTCCTCTTTCTCTCTGTCTCCCCTTCTGAACTTTCCCCCTCTTCTTCTTCTCTTCGAGCAGGCACCCACGTGGCATCCACGGACACATCGTCATCATCAACCGCTTCACTTGTATCTGACACCTCAGCAAAGGAAGCAGCAGCGGGTACAACATCATCATCATCATCATCATCATCATCACACTGTACGTCCATGTGTGTAATGCTGCCTGACTGAGACATATGCCTGTTATCTACATCCCCTGGCAATAATGGTTGCGCATCACTAATTTCATCCAACTGATGTGTAAATAACTCCTCTGAGGGATCAAGTGAAGCGGCTGTGGTGGCTGTGGTGGTAGTGGTGGTGGTGGTGGCGGCGGGCGGGAGAGTGGCGACCAAAGCTGAGCTGGAGGAGGATGGTGCGTCAAGGTTCTTAGCGGAAGCTGTTGAAGATTGGGTATCCTGTGTAAGCCAGTCAACTATTTTCTCAGAATCTTTTGGGTTCAGGGTACGTGGCCTCTGAACACTGGGCATTATTCCAGGGCCAGTGGAAATCACAGCACCACGAACACGACGGCACCTGCGGAGTGGCCTGCCTGTGCCTGTCATTTTTTATTAGATAAGTGTTACTATGCGTGCAAGGTACTGTGCCACTCTATATAAGTGGGCAGTGGGCACAGTACAGTCTGTGTGGGCCTGACACACACGGGCTTGCAAATGTGATTAGATCACCGTTAAATTTAAAATAGATTATTTTTTTCTGAAAGGTATTTGGGTGAATGACACCCTGTAACGGTATGAGTGCAGGCCTAGCCACTAGCCAGTGGACACAATACAGTATGTGTGGGGGCCTGACACACACAGGCTTGCAAATGTGATTAGATCACAGTTAAATTTTAAATATATATTTTTTTTTCTGAAAGGTATTTTTGCGAAAAAAAAGCAGACTGATGTACCAGCCCTGAAAAGGGCTTTTTGGGGTGCTGTCAGGACGCTGTCCTTACAGCAGATGAGTCTGTGGACACAGAACAATGCCCTAGCTAACGCTTTCCCTTTTGAATCAGCAGCAGCTACACTCTCCCTCCTCTCTCTGTGAATGCAGATTCTGAATGAATCTAAAATGGATGCTGTCCTGGAGGTGGGAGGGTCTGGGAGGGAGGGTCTGCTGCTGATTGGCTGGAATGTGTCTGCTGACTGTGAGGTAGAGGGTCAAAGTTTACTCAATGATGATGTATAGGGGGCGGACCGAACATCGCATATGTTCGCCCGCAGCAGCGAACGCGAACAAGCTATGTTCGCCGGGAACTATTCGCCGGCGAATAGTTCGGGACATCACTATTGGTCATGCACTCCTAACTAAACTTTAATTGGTGCAAGTACAAAGCTGTATTCGGCTCTACCTGTATTTATTGGAGGCCATTTGGCATCAGGAGAGGTAAAATACATAGCGGGCTTAGCATGCAGGTGGAACCTGCATTCCCTGAATTTAATGGAGGCCTGTATGGCACCAGTGGATGTAGTATTTAGTGTACATTCCTATCCTAAAGAGATAACTTTGTCATTGGCGGACAGGCACAAATGATTTTGTACAAAATGTATTTGCCAAAAATCTCACATTTATAAGGTAGCATGAGCATTAGTAAATTTTCTATAGTGAGTATTTCATGACTGTATTTACTTTATTATTTGTGTCTGCAGAGTGCTGTTGTATTGTTTGTTTTTGCTTTTGAACAAGTCGCATATCCCTCCTTACACACAAAAAAGAAACAATTTACATATAGTTAGATAACATATAGTTAGTTACCAAAATAAGGTGATTAAATATTATCTATATTAGTTTTCGGCTGAGCAAAAGCCAGAATTGAGTTTTAAAGGGAATGAGAAATATAAATAAAGGATTCATACTTCTCTTTCCTGCTGAATCCATTCTGGCATTGGCTCAAAAAACGGCATCAAAAACTTATGTGTGAAACCATCCTTATACTGTTACTGAACAAAACTCGCTATGGACTATACAAAGACCAATATTACCAATTATACCACTATACAAGGCCCAAATAGTTCTGGCACGGCAAGACCTCTACAATTACCACTCAGTGGCAACTTATTATTATTACTATTCTGTTAATGTCACATAGCCTAGGCTAAGCTGCAAGAAGGTCACCGGACTCCCAGGCGGGTGTTGGATCCCTACCAATCTGATCTCAGATCCCAACAAAAAATCTTAGATAACCCTTTTAAACTGTCACACAAGGCATGTTCGGCTGACAATATACTAATGTCTATGGGGAGCTTAAGGGTCATTACCCCCACTTGTTCCATCCCAAGAAAACAGCAGATGTGATCCAGTACCTTCAGAACAGACATACACGGTGTATATATATATATATATATATATATATATATCTACAGTCCCCCTGCAGTGACAGACTGTGGGCAGAAATTTCTTCCTTCGTCCTCCAGGCAGGCTTGGACTGGCCCTCAAGAAAACACCTGGATCTCTCAGTGGGCCGCTGAGCTATGGTGGGCCCCTAGTCCCCCACCTCCCTTGCCAAGTGGAACATGACACACTAGAATGACTGAACTACATATGATGTGTGTGTTGTTTCTGGGGCTAGCCACACCTTCTTTCCCCAGGTCTGGCTATTTAGGTCATTTAACCTTCTCTATTTATTGTTTTTTCTCCTACTATGCTATGCGGTTTATAGCTTGTGTTGGACTTGTGGTTAGCTTGTGTTTGGTTCTCGGCTGAGTTCCTGGTGCTACCAAAGCTTCTTTGAAGATAAGTGTTTCCTTTCCCTTTTGTATTTTGTTTCTATATACAGTACAGATGTCACGGCTGAGGATGGGGAAAACCCTCAGCCGTGCGATGCCTGACGATGGTAGTCACGACTCGGCCAGGAAGACAGAATTAGGGAGCAGGTCACCTCCTAAAGCTTCCCTAATCTGACCCTAACTCCTAGTGGCATGAGCCGACCTTGAAGGTAGGAGGACTCATGCTCTGGAACCTCGGGTCCCTACTAACCCTCCGCAGGTCCCTAAGCTAGGAGCTGGGTAGATTACCTGTTCCTCCTGGACATGGAGAAAGAGGAGCCTAAAATGGCCAAGCTGTAAATAAGGGGAAACCAATACAACTTATGGCAATGGCAGGTATGTGGAAACTAAAACCTCACCTACCTGCCACAGACACACAGCCTGGAACCCATGTACAAGTGCTGTTGTCCACAACAACAGAAAGGACACAGCACACACCACACATCACACGGGAAACCAGGAAACCATAAGGTGCAATAAACAAGCAACCACATACACATCTACATAACATCAGACAAGGTATTATTTATGACCAGAAGGGTGGCCCCCACTGGCAGCTGGTATTTGAGACCAGGAGGGCGCCTCCAGCTTACTACAAGGCTGGAGTACCCCTCAGACATCAGGTCTCAACTGAGGCTTTAAAGCCCATGTAGCCACACCCACACTCAGACACACCCAGTGCACACACACTAGGAAGGAATTAACCTTTCTCACACCAGGGAAGGGAAGAGAACCACTTAAAGGGGAAAGTGCACACAAAACATGTAACACCCCGTGCACACCGATAAAAGGCACACCTATAAAGAGAGGTTGCCAGATGCAACCGCATGCACATAGCAGCAAGCAGCCTAGCACCAGCTCAGGCTGCAATACTGCGACATACAAAATAACATGTGATGCAACATACTAGCGGCCCTCATCTGTGGTTGAACAAAGAAACCAAACCGCCGGCAACAGCATGCGGTTCAGGAGTCACGACCATGACCATGGTCGTGACAACAGACCAAAAGTTTGGACACACCTTCTCATTCAAAGAGTTTTCTTTATTTCCATGACTATGGAAATTGTAGATTCACACTGAAGGCATCAAAACTATGAATTAACACATGTCGAATTATATACATAACAAAAAAGTGTGAAACAACTGAAAAAATGTCATATTCTAGGTTCTTCAAAGTAGCCACCTTTTGCTTTGATTACTGCTTTGCACACTCTTGGCATTCTCTTGATGAGCTTCAAGAGGTAGTCACCTGAAATGGTTTTCACTTCACAGGTGTGCCCTGTCAGGTTTAATAAGTGGGATTTCTTGCCTTATAAATGGGGTTGGGACCATCAGTTGCGTTGTGGAGAAGTCAGGTGGATACACAGCTAATAGTCCTACTGAATAGACTGTTAGAATTGGTATTATGGCAAGAAAAAAGCAGCTAAGTAAAGAAAAACGAGCCATCATTACTTTAAGAAATGAAGGTCAGTCAGTCCGAAAAATTGGGAAAACTTTGAAAGTGTCCCCAAGTGCAGTCACAAAAACCATCAAGCGCTACAAAGAAACTGGCTCACATGCGGACCGCCCCAGGAAAGGAATACCAAGAGTCACCTCTGCTGCAGAGGGTCAGTTCATCCGAGTCACCAGCCTCAGAAATTGCAGGTTAACAGCAGCTCAGATTAGAGACCAGGTCAATGCCACACAGAGTTCTAGCAGCAGACTAATCTCTAGAACAACTGTTAAGAGGAGACTGTGTGAATCAGGTCTTCATGGTAGAATATCTGCTAGGAAACCACTGCTAAGGACAGGCAACAAGCAGAAGAGACTTGTTTGGGCTAAAGAACACAAGGAATGGATATTAGACCAGTGGAAATCTGTGCTTTGGTCTGATGAGTCCAAATTTGAGATCTTTGGTTCCAACCACTGTGTCTTTGTGCGACGCAGAAAAGGTGAACGGATGGACTCTACATGCCTGGTTCCCACCGTGAAGCATGGAGGAGCAGGTGTGATGGTGTGGGGGTGCTTTGCTGGTGACACTGTTGGGGATTTATTCAAAATTGAAGGCATACTGAACCAGCATGGCTACTACAAAATCTTGCAGCGGCATGCTATTCCATCCGGTTTGCGTTTAATTGGACCATCATTTATTTTTCAACAGGACAATGACCCCAAACACACCTCCAGGCTGTGTAAGGGCTATTTGACCTGAAGGAGAGTGATGGGGTGCTGCGCTAGATGACCTGGCCTCCACAGTCACCGGACCTCAACCTAATTGAGATGGTTTGGGGTAAGCTGGACCGAAGAGTGAAGACAAAAGGGCCAACAAGTGCTAAGCATCTCTGGGAACTCCTTCAAGACTGTTGAAAGACCATTTCAGGTGACTACCTCTTGAAGCTCATCAAGGGAATGCCAAGAGTGTGCAAAGCAGTAATCAAAGCAAAAGGTGGCTACTTTGAGGAATCTAGAATATGACATATTTTCAGTTGTTTCACACTTTTTAATTATGTATATAATTCCACATGTGTTAATTCATAGTTTTGATGCCTTCAGTGTGAATCTACAATTTTCATTGTCATGAAAATAAAGAAAACTCTTTGAATGAGGAGGTGTGTCCAAAATGTTGGTCTGTACTGTATATGTGTGTGTTGCCTTTCCCTGTTGTTTGTGATTTAGGCCTGAGGGAGACTCCTGTTTGTCCTTCCCTTTGGATGAACAGGTAGTTCCAGGGTCCTATAGGGTGAGATAGGATTATAGGTATCCACTGTATGAACTTACCTATTTTTAGGGCCTGTTCATACTGGTAGTCTATCAGGACTGGAGTTAGAGTTATCTAGGAGGTGTCTCTGAAATATTTAAGCATTTTTTTTGAGGGGTGCATATATCTATTGAAATCCAAGGAGTGCCTGCGGCTGCTAGTGTTGAATGAATTATGAGACCCAGGTAGCTTAGGCCGGCAGGAAGAGATGTTGCATGGAGAGGGGGGGACGGGGGACTTTTCTATCAGGGCCCACCTTGGACAACTCCATCAAAGTGCCTGTTTGCTCATGTAATTAAACTTTCATTTTCTCATGAACAATCTCTTTCTCTTTGCCTCTTACAACAGAAGAGCTGAAATTTCTACTGGTCTAAATATGAAACTAATTGGGACAAGAAATGCAAATGATTGATCTACATATCAAATAACAAAAATTGTCAGTGTAATCTTACATCTTTTTGTGTTGGTTTACTGTTTTTGTACCCTGTTCATCTTTTTTTTCTCCTATATTTAGGATATTCTCTATATTCCTATATTGATAATAAAAATGCCATTTGAATATAACATATTCATGTATCATATTCATTCCTTTTTGATGCTCCATTGATTTCTATATTGAGTTTCCAGCAATTTGAATGTGTGCGTTGCCTTGTTGACTAACTGGCTCCATTATTGCACAAAACAAAATGGGCTAACATGCAGCAAAAAAGTACACTTGTATATCTTTGTGACTCTTGCTTTTAAAATTTAATGAGAAACTGAATAATACAAACTGGGGGATTACCTTCACTCCAAACTTCCAGAAACATCAAATAGACTTCCTAGAAATTACCATCAACATTACAAACAATATCGTCACAACAAAAACATTTTCCAAACAGGTTGATACTAACAGTTATATACACTACAAGAGTTTTCACCACAAAAAATGGCTTCAAAATGTACCATATAGCCAGTATAAACGCATAAGACGTAATTGCACAGAAAACTCGGTTTTTAAGGAACAAGCAAAAATTATACAAAAAAGATTCACCGATAAAGGCTATGCAAGCCAATTACTAAAAGACGCATACAAAAAGAGCCTAAAAAACACGCAGAAAGAATGTCTATTGAGTGTAGCCAAAGATCAAATGGAAAAAAAATTTAAACATCTAAACTTAACCACTTCAGCCCCGCTAGGTGAAACCCCCTTCATGACCAGAGCACTTTTTACACTTCGGCACTACACTACTTTCACTGTTTATCGCTCGGTCATGCAACTTACCATACAAATGAATTTTACCTCCTTTTCTTCTCACTAATAGAGCTTTCATTTGGTGGTATTTCATTGCTGCTGGCATTTTTACTTTTTTTGTTATTAATCAAAATGTAACGATTTTTTTGCAAAAAAATGTCATTTTTCACTTTCAGCTGTAAAATTTTGCAAAAAAAACGACATCCATATATAAATTTTTCGCCAAATTTATTGTTCTACATGTCTTTGATAAAAAAAAAATGTTTGGGCAAAAAAAAAATGGTTTGGGTAAAAGTTATAGCATTTACAAACTATGGTACAAAAATGTGAATTTCCGCTTTTTGAAACAGCTCTGACTTTCTGAGCACCTGTCATGATTCCTGAGGTTCTACAATGCCCAAACAGTAGAAAACCCCCACAAATGACCCCATTTCGGAAAGTAGACACCCTAAGGTATTCGCTGATGGGCATAGTGAGTTCATAGAACTTTTTATTTTTTGTCACAAGTTAGCGGAAAATGATGATGATTTTTATTTATTTATTTTTTCTTACAAAGTCTCATATTCCACTAACTTGCGACAAAAAATAAAAAATTCTAGGAACTTGCCATGCCCCTCACGGAATACCTTGGGGTGTCTTCTTTCCAAAATGGGGTCACTTGTGGCGTAGTTATACTGCCCTGGCAATTTAGGGGCCCAAATGTGTGAGAAGAACTTTGCAATCAAAATGTGTAAAAAATGACCGGTGAAATCCAAAAGGTGCACTTTGGAATATGTGCCCCTTTGCCCACCTTGGCAGCAAAAAAGTGTGACACATCTGGTATCGCCGTACTCAGGAGAAGTTGGGGAATGTGTTTTGGGGTGTCATTTTACATATACCCATGCTGGGTGAGAAAAATATCTTGGTCAAATGCCAACTTTGTATAAAAAAATGGGAAAAGTTGTCTTTTGCCAAGATATTTCTCTCATCCAGCATGGTTATATGTAAAATGGCACCCCAAAACACATTCCCCAACTTCTCCTGAGTACGGCGATACCAGATGTGTCACACTTTTTTGCAGCCAAGGTGGGCAAAGGGGCACATATTCCAAAGTGCACCTTTCAGATTTTGCAGGCCATTTTTTACACATTTTGATTGCAAGGTACTTCTCACACATTTGGGCCCCTAAATTGCCAGGGCAGTATAACTACGCCACAAGTGACCCCATTTTGGAAAGAAGACACCCCAAGGTATTCCGTGAGGGGCATGGCGAGTTCCTAGAATTTTTTATTTTTTGTCACAAGTTAGCGGAAAATGATGATTTTTTTTTTTTTCTCTTTTTTCCTTACAAAGTCTCATATTCCACTAACTTGCGACAAAAAATAAAAAATTCTAGGAACTCGCCATGCCCCTCACGGAATACCTTGGGGTGTCTTCTTTCCAAAATGGGGTCACTTGTGGCGTAGTTATACTGCCCTGGCAATTTAGGGGCCCAAATGTGTGAGAAGTACTTTGCAATCAAAATCTGTAAAAAAATGACCGGTGAAAATCCGAAAGGTGCACTTTGGAATATGTGCCCCTTTGCCCACCTTGGCATCAAAAAAGTTTCACACATCTGGTATCGCCGTACTCAGGAGAAGTTGGGGAATGTGTTTTGGGGTGTCATTTTACATATACCCATGCTGGGTGAGAGAAATATCTTGGCAAAAGACAACTTTTCCCATTTTTTTATACAAAGTTGTCATTTGACCAAGATATTTTTCTCACCCAGCATGGGTATATGTAAAATGACACCCCAAAACACATTCCCCAACTTCTCCTGAGTACGGCGATACCAGATGTGTCACACTTTTTTGCTGCCAAGGTGGGCAAAGGGGCACATATTCCAAAGTGCACCTTTCAGATTTTGCAGGGCATTTTTTTACACATTTTGATTGCAAAGTTCTTCTCACACATTTGGGCCCCTAAATTGCCAGGGCAGTATAACTACGCCACAAGTGACCCCATTTTGGAAAGAAGACACCCCAAGGTATTCCGTGAGGGGCATGGCGAGTTCCTAGAATTTTTATTTTTTGTCGCAAGTTAGTGGAATATGAGACTTTGTAAGGAAAAAAGAAAAAAAAAGAAAAATCATCATTTTCCGCTAACTTGTGACAAAAAATAAAAAATTCTAGGAACTCGCCGTGCCCATCACGGAATACCTTGGGGTGTCTTCTTTCCAAAATGGGGTCACTTGTGGCGTAGTTATACTGCCCTGGCAATTTAGGGGCCCAAATGTGTAAGAAGTACCTTGCAATCAAAATGTGTAAAAAATGGCCTGCAAAATCCGAAAGGTGCACTTTGGAATATGTGCCCCTTTGCCCACCTTGGCTGCAAAAAAGTGTCACACATGTGGTATCGCCGTACTCAGGAGAAGTTGGGTAATGTGTTTTGGGATGTCATTTTACATATACCCATGCTGGGTGAGAGAAATATCTTGGCAAAAGACAACTTTTCCCATTTTTTTATACAAAGTTGGCATTTGACCAAGATATTTTTCTCACCCAGCATGGGTATATGTAAAATGACACCCCAAAACACATTCCCCAACTTCTCCTGAGTACGGCGATACCAGATGTGTGACACTTTTTTGCAGCCTAGATGCGCAAAGGGGCCCAAATTCCTTCTAGGAGGGCATTTTTAGACATTTGGATCCCAGACTTCTTCTCACACTTTCGGGCCCCTAAAAAGCCAGGGCAGTATAAATACCCCACATGTGACCCCACTTTGGAAAGAAGACACCCCAAGGTATTCAATGAGGGGCATGGCGAGTTCCTCGAATTTTTTTTTTTTTGCATAAGTTAGCGGATATTGATTTTTTTTTGTTTTTTTCTCACAAAGTCTCACTTTCCGCTAACTTAGGACAAAAATTTCAATCTTTCATGGACTCAATATGCCCCTCACGGAATACCTTGGGGTGTCTTCTTTCCGAAATGGGGTCACATGTGGGGTATTTATACTGCCCTGGCTTTTTAGGGGCCCTAAAGCGTGAGAAGAAGTCTGGAATATAAATGTCTAAAAATGTTTACGCATTTGGATTCCGTGAGGGGTATGGTGCGTCCATGTGAGATTTTATTTTTTGACACAAGTTAGTGGAATATGAGACTTAGTAAGAAAAAACAAAAACAAACAAAAAATTCCGCTAACTTGTGCCCAAAAAAATGTCTGAATGGAGCCTTACCAGGGGGGGGGGGGGGGTGATCAATGACAGGGGGGTGATCAATGACAGGGGGGTGATCACCCATATAGACTCCCTGATCACCCCCTGTCATTGATCACCCCCCCTGTAAGGCTCCATTCAGACATCCGCATGATTTTTTACGGATCCATGGATACATGTATCGGATCCACAGAACGCATGCGGACGTCTGAATGGAGCTTTACAGGGGGGTTATCAATGACAGGGGGTGATCAGGGTAATCAGGGTGATCACCCCCCTGTCACTGATCACCCCCCCTGTAAGGCTCCATTCAGACATCCGCATGATTTTTTACGGATCCATGGATACATGTATCGGATCCACAGAACGCATGCGGACGTCTGAATGGAGCCTTACAGGGGGGTTATCAATGACAGGGGGTGATCAGGGTAATCAGGGTGATCACCCCCCTGTCACTGATCACCCCCCCTGTAAGGCTCCATTCAGACATCCGCATGATTTTTTACGGATCCATGGATACATGTATCGGATCCACAGAACGCATGCGGACGTCTGAATGGAGCCTTACAGGGGGGTTATCAATGACAGGGGGTGATCAGGGTAATCAGGGTGATCACCCCCCTGTCACTGATCACCCCCCCCTGTAAGGCTCCATTCAGACATCCGCATGATTTTTTACGGATCCATGGATACATGTATCGGATCCACAGAACGCATGCGGACGTCTGAATGGAGCCTTACAGGGGGGTTATCAATGACAGGGGGTGATCAGGGTAATCAGGGTGATCACCCCCCTGTCACTGATCACCCCCCCTGTAAGGCTCCATTCAGACATCCGCATGATTTTTTACGGATCCATGGATACATGTATCGGATCCACAGAACGCATGCGGACGTCTGAATGGAGCCTTACAGGGGGGTTATCAATGACAGGGGGTGATCAGGGTAATCAGGGTGATCACCCCCCTGTCACTGATCACCCCCCCTGTAAGGCTCCATTCAGACATCCGCATGATTTTTAACGGATCCATGGATACATGTATCGGATCCACAGAACGCATGCGGACGTCTGAATGGAGCCTTACAGGGGGGTTATCAATGACAGGGGGTGATCAGGGTAATCAGGGTGATCACCCCCCTGTCACTGATCACCCCCCCTGTAAGGCTCCATTCAGACATCCGCATGATTTTTTACGGATCCATGGATACATGTATCGGATCCACAGAACGCATGCGGACGTCTGAATGGAGCCTTACAGGGGGGTTATCAATGACAGGGGGTGATCAGGGTAATCAGGCTGATCACCCCCCTGTCACTGATCACCCCCCCTGTAAGGCTCCATTCAGACGTCCACATGTGTTTTGCGGATCCGATCCATGTATCCATGGATCCGTAAAAATCATGCGGACGTCTGAATGGAGCCTTACAGGGGAGTGATCAATGACAGGGGGGTGATCAATGACAGGGGGTGATCAGGGAGTGTATATGGGTGATCACCCGCCTGTCATTGATCACCCCCCTGTAAGGCTCCATTCAGACGTCCGTATGCTTTTTGCGGATCCGATCCATGTATCCGTAAAAATCATACGGACGTCTGAACGGAGCCTGACAGGGGGGTGATCAATGACAGGGCGGTGATCAATGACAGGGGGGTGATCAGGGAATTTATATGGGGTGATCATGGGTGATCAGGGGTTTATAAGGGGTTAATAAGTGACGGGGGGGGGGGGTGTAGTGTAGTGTGGTGTTTGGTGCGACTGTACTGACCTACCTGAGTCCTCTGGTGGTCGATCCTAACAAAAGGGACCACCAGAGGACCAGGTAGGAGGTATATTAGACGCTGTTATGAAAACAGCGTCTAATATACCTGTTAGGGGTTAAAAAATTCGGATCTCCAGCCTGCCAGCGAACGATCGCCGCTGGCATGCTGGAGATCCACTCGCTTACCTTCCGTTCCTGTGAGCGCGCGCGCCTGTGTGCGCGCGTTCACAGGAAATCTCACGTCTGTATATGCGTGACTGTGCGCCAGCCTGCCACCTCCGGAACGCACATGTGCGTTAGGCGGTCCGGAGGTGGTTAATCATGTAATACAATACGTCCAATAAAACGATTCACGCGATACTGTCCAAACATTGCCACGTTTTGAGGCAGGATCCTTACCTTGAAAAATATCTTCCCAAAATACCCGTGATCACCTATAGAAGAGCGCCTACAATAAAAAGTGTCCTAGCCCCAAGTAAACAGAATAAACATACAAAAATCGAAAACATAACTAGTAAGGAACGTGTGGGCAGTTACAAATGTGCCACAAAACGATGCCTGTGTTGCGACATGATCACACACAATAAGACCTCTTTCAGTTCCACTAAAAATGGTACTAGCTTCCCAATAAAATACCACTTAACTTGCAAAAGTAGTTATGTCATATACCTAATCGAATGTGAATGTGGCCTCCAGTATGTAGGTCGCACAACACAAGCATTACACTGTAGAGTCAATCAGCATAGACATAACATCCAAAAGCTATGCATCAAACACAGCATTTCTCGACATTGCGCCACCACACGGGAAAAAAACAGACATAAACTAACAATCACTCCTATTGACCATATACCACCCAACCCATATAATCAGTATCCTCCAAAGAAGAGAGGTCTATTGGATCTATCAGCTAGACACTTTGAGGCCATATGGATTAAACGAAATGAGCGAAACTATACCATAATAACAAAACTATATTATAATATTCTAATACGTGCTACCAAAGCAAGATCAGTAGCCCTAGCGGGTGTGTGTGTGTAGGGGATCCATTCCATATGTGTGTTCATGGATATACATGCCTGTGAAGGTCGCCCTGCACCCCTATGCATGTCCTGTACATGTATATACCGCTATTGCCCTGGAGGACATGCATATATATGTTTATATAGTATGTGTGTGTTCTCCATTGGGCCCCTTAGCACCATCAAACTCATGACCATCATTTATGTACAGATATATATACCTCTTTTTATATACCCATACATTTATTCGTACATGTATGTGTATATATATTTCATTATATTTCATTTAATTCCATCTCCTTTTACATATTTTATATTCCATATATATATATACACATATATTTTTTATATTTATTCTTTATTATATATTCTTAGTGAGATATAAAGTTACCTTATAAGCGCACAGATCTACTTTTATCCCCTACAGCGATACTGATACTATATATCCTGCTCCCATAGCTAACATATCAAGCACATCGCTCCCAATGCCACAAACGGAGGGTAACAACATTGGTCATGTGATCGGAGCCACTGACACCGCCCCCTCTGTACGTCACTCCCGGCTACCACGCCCCATACACGTCATGTGGAGGCATGGCACCGATAGCCAGCGCATCATGCACCCGGCAACTCGGCTCCTCCCCCGCCGCTAGCCTGAACTCCTCCCCAAGTCCCGCCTGCCAATTCGGCCACCCGCCTGTTACTACACTATCGGCCAGCTGATCTCAAGAAGGATTGTATCGCGTCTGAGCGACACCTCCCTCCTGTCCGCCCACTATGCCTATATGCACTTTTGCTCTAAACCAGCGGTGTGTGATCAGTACCCTAGCAACCATGGACTCTCGCCCGCTCCGGAACCCGCCCCATCCCCGCCCCCTATGTCTATCACCCCTACCCACTGCTTTTAGAATATGAGCACCCGCTTGAAGGGAGGTCACAGTAGCTCAGCAACACCAGACTCCTCCACGCCCCCAAACCCGCCCCCCCCGCCCCTTATGTCACTGCACATCGCGCCCAAACAGAGTTTATATAGGAAAGAAATATTCCTATATTGATAATAAAAATGCCATTTGAATATAACATATTCATGTATCATAGTCATTCCTTTTTGATGCTCCATTGATTTCTATACTGAGTTTACAGCAATTTGAATGTGTGCGTTGCCTTGTTGACTAACTGGCTCCATTATTGCACAAAACAAAACGGGCTAACATGCAGCTAAAAAGTACACTTGTATATCTTTGTGACTCTCGCGCCCAAACAGAGTTTATATAGGAAAGAACACTAGAACACATGTTTTATCTGAAAAAGTTTTATTGTCCTGATGAAGGGGGCAGTACGCCCCTGAAACGCGTAGACCTTTTGAATAAAAGATTACCTTTATGGTAACGTCTCAGCACGGTGCTTCTTCTGCATCAGCGCCGTTTGAAATTTGGTCTGATTTCTTCTCTCAACTAAACCTGACTCTTGCTTAATAAATAGAAGATTGCCTGTGATATAAGAAATATAAGAAATAATATCTGAGCAGGTTCTAACTTATTATAAACGCTGAAAATCTGACAATTTGTGTCCGTTTTATACATTTATAATGTAATGGTCTCCCTACCCCAGTGACCATTCTTGAATGGTCTCCTTCCTGCTGCAGTCACATAGCGCCCCCATGGATGGCTTCTATAGTACATACACAAATGGTTAAAAAAGCTTAGAACAGTACTTTATTCAGTACATCAAGAAAATCTGCACCCTGATGGAAACTTTATATTGTATACATTATTTCTATATACTTTTCCTTTGTGATCCATTTATGACTGAGGCTAAAAAACACTCACCAAGGTGACCAATGTCAGCCATGGGAGTGAACAAAGCAAATGGAACATAATTCCACAGTATTTCAGAGAATCACAGCAGTTTAATAGAAGCATTGAGAAGCCACATTTAACTTTCATCCATGAAACATTTAACTTTCATCCCTGTAAATTCAGATATTTAGCCAGTTTTGGGTCACTTCAGTCTTTGATTTGCTATTCAAATGTTTTGCTTGCTTCTCCTCCTTATAAAAGTAATAAGCCTTTAGACACAAACTATTTATTAGTCTATAGTTTATGTTGATTTTCTATAAATTGCTTTGTTCCATCCCTTTCTTGTATAGATAAGAATTATGAACTTTCTTTTAAACTTCTATTAATATGGATCTTATTTATGGTGCCCTACAGTCAGTCTCTAATAAAACATTGATAAAACCTTTAGTCCTTTTAGTTCACAATTTTATTACAGTACTTATTTTCCTCGTTTTTACGTTGAGAATATAGTCAGTATATTATACTATATAAATTATTGAAAGTAATTGCTTGGTTATTTTACTGCCCAGTCAAAAAGGCTTTTTTAAACTTATTAAACATGGATTTTTTTTCTTAAGGTTGGACGGCAGAAATACTATAAATTACATAGCAGCCCATGTCTGTAAAGAGTGGTTTTAAGCTTCTCGTGCTTGTGATGGAAATTTAATAAACAGTCTAGCCGAGGCACAAGCTTCCTCTCAATTACATTACCACATGGGCATGAGTTCACACTGTTTATTAAAAAAATCTTTCCCCAGTTGTTTTAATGGAGTGTTTCAGATTAATGGCCCCTGTGGAGTTTAACTGCATTTCACTTCATTATAGTAAGATTGGACAAAAGGTTACTTCAATTAAATTCCAAACTTAACCTTAAATCTGTATAGATTTTTTAAGAAAATGTGATAAAATTGCCAGCCGTTTCTTCTGAGATTAATGGGTGACATCCCTTCTGCTTACGCCAGTGCCAAATATTTGTCTGTTCTAAATTTGTTTGCAGATGAATAGTGGCATTTTATGGAGTTGAAAGCCAATTTCCACTTGTATAAATGGGATGTTTAGACGCCAGGGATTATTTAAACATTAATCCCTGATGATGAGGGCTTTACGTATCACCATCCTTATGGTGAATATATGTTTCCTTCCCACATCAGCTAATCATTACTGGATAGTCTGGGGCAGGGATTTACAAATTAGCATATATTTTTGTATAATTCAGCGATAAAACGCAATTTATTATTTGGGAAGCCTTCTATGCAGTTATCGCGTATGATCTTGTCCACAGAACTATTCATCTGCTTGAGAAACGGCAATGTCGCTGGAAGATAATGAACCAAGCAACGGCATTGTTCAAATGAAACCCCTTTGAACACCTTACTCTGCCTCATGAAGTGTGACAGCCTAAAGGGGATTTTAGATTTGTAAAAGAGTTAAAAAATGATCCATAAAGTTTAAAAAATAAAAAGTTGAACTGTCATTGTACAGAGAAGAAGAGAAGGTTAACATGTCAAAATAAAGGAAATTCAAAATGAAAGCAGAGTGTCTGAATATAATAAAGCAGGATTTATTAGGTCCATTGTAAATAAGAAAACTACTTCAAATTCTCATTGTCTGATACACTTATGATTGTCTTAGAAAATAATAAAAATACGTTGTAATTCATGGCTTGAAAAAAAAAAAGTGTATTAGCCAGGTTTACAGCTTAGAAATCGATTTGCTAGAAGATTTGCTGAAGTAGCAATCCAGAAACTCAGCAGGGCTTTGGAGGCCCATTGCTTGCAGTTTCAAGACATAGGGGGAGATTTATGAAACTGGTCTTAAGTAGAACTGGCTTAGCTGCCCATAGCAACCAATCAAATTCCACCTTTCATTATTCACAGCTCCTTGGAAAATGAAAGGTGGAATCTGATTGGTTGCTATGGGCAACTAAGCCAGTTGTACTTTACACCAGTTTAATAAAGCCCTAGAGAAAATTGAATTCGCACCAAAGCTGAATTTCCTCATGCTTTGTGTTAACGAATTGCATATTTTCTCTAAAATGGCTGCTGCACGTTAGGACATGGAGCAAAGAACTCTGGGAACGAGGGATCACCCACAATGCCATGCATTCAGCCACTCAGCAGCCATCCAGACTCCTGAGATGTCACAGCCCTATAAATAGCCTCAGCCATCTTGTATTCTGCCATTTTACAGTGTACTTAGGAAATATATGTATGTCCCATTAGCCGTTCTGCAATTCATTGTGATTGATAAATTTATTTTTTGGGGGTGTAGAAAATAGGAAAAAGAATATGTCTTAATTGCCGTTGTGCGGTGAAGTTACATTGTACTACAGCCTTTTTGGGGGGCATTATTTGCATTTAAAGGGGTTCTGCACTTTCAATTAACTGATGATCTATCCTCTGGATAGATCATCAGCTTCTGATCGGTCGGGGTCCGACACCCGGGACCCCCGCCGATCAGCTGTTTGAGAAGGCAGCGGCGCTCCAGCAGCGCCGCGGCCTTCTCACTGTTTACCGCCGGGCCGCCCGCCCACTGACGTCATGACTAGGGATGAGCGAACTCGAACTGTATAGTTCGGGTTCGTACCGAATTTTGGGGTGTCCGTGACACGGACCCGAACCCGGACATTTTCGTAAAAGTCCGGGTTCGGGTTCGGTGTTCGTCGCTTTCTTCGCGCTTTTGTGACGCTTTCTTGGCGCTTTTTGAAAGGCTGCAAAGCAGCCAATCAACAAGCGTCATACTACTTGCCCCAAGAGGCCATCACAGCCATGCCTACTATTGGCATGGCTGTGATTGGCCAGAGCACCATGTGACCCAGCCTCTATTTAAGCTGGAGTCACATAGCGCCGCCCGTCACTCTGCTCTGATTAGCGTAGGGAGAGGTTGCGGCTGCGACAGTAGGGCGAGATTAGGCAGATTAACTCCTCCAAAGGACTTGATTAACTGATCGATCTGCAGCTGTGGATCATTGAGCTGCTGATCCTCAATTGCTCACTGTTTTTAGGCTGCACAGACCGTTTGTCAGTCACATTTTTCTGGGGTGATCGGCGGCCATTTTGTGTCTTGTGGTGCGCCAGCACAAGCTGCGACCAAGTGCATTTAACCCTCAATGGTGTGGTTGTTTTTTGGCTAAAGCCTACATCAGGGTGAAGCTGTCACACCAAGTGCATTTAACCAGCAATAGTCTGTTTATTTTTTGGCCATATCCCAGTCTAATTCTGTCACTAAATCCATACCGGTCACCCAGCGCCTAAATACTAGGCCTCAAATTTATATCCAGCTAAATCTGTCCCTAGTGCTGTAGCTGGGCGAGTTATTTAGTGTCCGTTCAAGCACATTTCTTGTTCTGGGTTGAAATACAATTCCCAATTTAGCAATTTCATAATTTAGTGGTTTCTGCTATATCAGAGCTATTTGAAATCTATCCCTAAAAGGGTATATAATATTCAAGGTGCACATTGGGTCATTCAGAATAACTTCACACACACCCGCTACTGTGTATTTCCAAGTCTAATTCTGTCACTAAACCCATACCTGTCACGCAGCGCCTAAATACTAGGCCTCAAATTTATATCCAGCTAAATCTGTCCCTAGTGCTGTAGCTGGGCGAGTTATTTAGTGTCCGTTCAAGCACATTTCTTGTTCTGGGTTGAAATACAATTCCCAATTTAGCAATTTCATAATTTAGTGGTTTCTGCTATATCAGAGCTATTTGAAATCTATCCCTAAAAGGGTATATAATATTCAAGGTGCACATTGGGTCATTCAGAATAACTTCACACACACCCGCTACTGTGTATTTCCAAGTCTAATTCTGGCACTAAACCCATACCTGTCACCCAGCGCCTAAATACTAGGCCTCAAATTTATATCCCGCTAAATCTGTCCTTAGTGCTGTAGCTGGGCGAGTTATTTAGTGTCCGTTCAAGCACATTTCTTGTTCTGGGTTGAAATACAATTCCCAATTTAGCAATTTCATAATTTAGTGGTTTCTGCTATATCAGAGCTATTTGAAATCTATCCCTAAAAGGGTATATAATATTCAAGGTGCACATTGGGTCATTCAGAATAACTTCACACACACCCGCTACTGTGTATTTCCAAGTCTAATTCTGGCACTAAACCCATACCTGTCACCCAGCGCCTAAATACTAGGCCTCAAATTTATATCCCGCTAAATCTGTCCTTAGTGCTGTAGCTGGGCGAGTTATTTAGTGTCCGTTCAAGCACATTTCTTGTTCTGGGTTGAAATACAATTCCCAATTTAGCAATTTCATAATTTAGTGGTTTCTGCTATATCAGAGCTATTTGAAATCTATCCCTAAAAGGGTATATAATATTCAAGGTGCACATTGGGTCATTCAGAATAACTTCACACACACCCGCTACTGTGTATTTCCAAGTCTAATTCTGGCACTAAACCCATACCTGTCACCCAGCGCCTAAATACTAGGCCTCAAATTTATATCCCGCTAAATCTGTCCTTAGTGCTGTAGCTGGGCGAGTTATTTAGTGTCCGTTCAAGCACATTTCTTGTTCTGGGTTGAAATACAATTCCCAATTTAGCAATTTCATAATTTAGTGGTTTCTGCTATATCAGAGCTATTTGAAATCTATCCCTAAAAGGGTATATAATATTCAAGGTGCACATTGGGTCATTCAGAATAACTTCACACACACCCGCTACTGTGTATTTCCAAGTCTAATTCTGGCACTAAACCCATACCTGTCACCCAGCGCCTAAATACTAGGCCTCAAATTTATATCCCGCTAAATCTGTCCTTAGTGCTGTAGCTGGGCGAGTTATTTAGTGTCCGTTCAAGCACATTTCTTGTTCTGGGTTGAAATACAATTCCCAATTTAGCAATTTCATAATTTAGTGGTTTCTGCTATATCAGAGCTATTTGAAATCTATCCCTAAAAGGGTATATAATATTCAAGGTGCACATAGGGTCATTCAGAATAACTTCACACACACCGCTTCTGTGCATTTCCAAGTCTAATTCTGTCACTAAATCCATACCGGTCACCCAGCGCCTAAATACTAGGCCTCAAATTTATATCCAGCTAAATCTGTCCCTAGTGCTGTAGCTGGGCGAGTTATTTAGTGTCCGTTCAAGCACATTTCTTGTTCTGGGTTGAAATACAATTCCCAATTTAGCAATTTCATAATTTAGTGGTTTCTGCTATATCAGAGCTATTTGAAATCTATCCCTAAAAGGGTATATAATATTCAAGGTGCACATTGGGTCATTCAGAATAACTTCACACACACCCGCTACTGTGTATTTCCAAGTCTAATTCTGGCACTAAACCCATACCTGTCACCCAGCGCCTAAATACTAGGCCTCAAATTTATATCCCGCTAAATCTGTCCTTAGTGCTGTAGCTGGGCGAGTTATTTAGTGTCCGTTCAAGCACATTTCTTGTTCTGGGTTGAAATACAATTCCCAATTTAGCAATTTCATAATTTAGTGGTTTCTGCTATATCAGAGCTATTTGAAATCTATCCCTAAAAGGGTATATAATATTCAAGGTGCACATTGGGTCATTCAGAATAACTTCACACACACCCGCTACTGTGTATTTCCAAGTCTAATTCTGGCACTAAACCCATACCTGTCACCCAGCGCCTAAATACTAGGCCTCAAATTTATATCCCGCTAAATCTGTCCTTAGTGCTGTAGCTGGGCGAGTTATTTAGTGTCCGTTCAAGCACATTTCTTGTTCTGGGTTGAAATACAATTCCCAATTTAGCAATTTCATAATTTAGTGGTTTCTGCTATATCAGAGCTATTTGAAATCTATCCCTAAAAGGGTATATAATATTCAAGGTGCACATAGGGTCATTCAGAATAACTTCACACACCCGCTACTGTGCATTTCCAAATCTAATTCTGTCACTAAACCCATACCTGTCACCCAGCGCCTAAATACTAGGCCTCAAATTTATATCCCGCTAAATCTCTCGTTACCGCTGTCCTGTTGTGGCTGGGAAAGTTATTTAGTGTCCGTCAAAGCACATTTTTTGTTCTGGGTTGAAATACAATTCCCAATTTAGCAATTTCATAATTTAGTCGTTTCTGCTATATCAGAGCTATTTGAAATCTATCCCTAAAAGGGTAGATCATATTGAAGGTGCACATAGGGTCATTCAGAATAACTTCACACACACGCTTCTGTGCATTTCCAAGTCTAATTCTGTCACTAAATCCATACCGGTCACCCAGCGCCTAAATACTAGGCCTCAAATTTATATCCCACTGAATTTGAATACAATACATTGGGCCAAATAATATATTTGTTGTTGTGGTGAACCATAACAATGAGAAAAACATCTAGTAAGGGACGCGGACGTGGACATGGTCGTGGTGGTGTTAGTGGACCCTCTGGTGCTGGGAGAGGACGTGGCCGTTCTGCCACATCCACACGTCCTAGTGTACCAACTACCTCAGGTCCCAGTAGCCGCCAGAATTTACAGCGATATATGGTGGGGCCCAATGCCGTTCTAAGGATGGTAAGGCCTGAGCAGGTACAGGCATTAGTCAATTGGGTGGCCGACAGTGGATCCAGCACGTTCACATTATCTCCCACCCAGTCTTCTGCAGAAAGCGCACAGATGGCGCCTGAAAACCAACCCCATCAGTCTGTCACATCACCCCCATGCATACCAGGGAAACTGTCTCAGCCTCAAGTTATGCAGCAGTCTCTTATGCTGTTTGAAGACTCCGCTGGCAGGGTTTCCCAAGGGCATCCACCTAGCCCTTCCCCAGCGGTGAAAGACATAGAATGCACTGACGCACAACCACTTATGTTTCCTGATGATGAGGACATGGGAATACCACCTCAGCATGTCTCTGATGATGACGAAACACAGGTGCCAACTGCTGCGTCTTTCTGCAGTGTGCAGACTGAACAGGAGGTCAGGGATCAAGACTGGGTGGAAGACGATGCAGGGGACGATGAGGTCCTAGACCCCACATGGAATGAAGGTCGTGCCACTGACTTTCACAGTTCGGAGGAAGAGGCAGTGGTGAGACCGAGCCAACAGCGTAGCAAAAGAGGGAGCAGTGGGCAAAAGCAGAACACCCGCCGCCAAGAGACTCCGCCTGCTACTGACCGCCGCCATCTGGGACCGAGCACCCCAAAGGCAGCTTCAAGGAGTTCCCTGGCATGGCACTTCTTCAAACAATGTGCTGACGACAAGACCCGAGTGGTTTGCACGCTGTGCCATCAGAGCCTGAAGCGAGGCATTAACGTTCTGAACCTGAGCACAACCTGCATGACCAGGCACCTGCATGCAAAGCATGAACTGCAGTGGAGTAAACACCTTAAAACCAAGGAAGTCACTCAGGCTCCCCCTGCTACCTCTTCTGCTGCTGCCGCCTCGGCCTATTCTGCTGCTGCCGCCTCGGCCTCTTCCTCCGCCTCTGGAGGAACGTTGGCACCTGCCGCCCAGCAAACAGGGGATGTACCACCAACACCACCACCACCACCTCCGTCACCAAGCGTCTCAACCATGTCACACGCCAGCGTTCAGCTCTCCATCTCACAAACATTTGATAGAAAGCGTAAATTCCCACCTAGCCACCCTCGATCCCTGGCCCTGAATGCCAGCATTTCTAAACTACTGGCCTATGAAATGCTGTCATTTAGGCTGGTGGACACAGACAGCTTCAAACAGCTCATGTCGCTTGCTGTCCCACAGTATGTTGTTCCCAGCCGGCACTACTTCTCCAAGAGAGCCGTGCCTTCCCTGCACAACCAAGTATCCGATAAAATCAAGTGTGCACTGCGCAACGCCATCTGTGGCAAGGTCCACCTAACCACAGATACGTGGACCAGTAAGCACGGCCAGGGACGCTATATCTCCCTAACTGCACACTGGGTAAATGTAGTGGCAGCTGGGCCCCAGGCGGAGAGCTGTTTGGCGCACGTCCTTCCGCCGCCAAGGATCGCAGGGCAACATTCTTTGCCTCCTGTTGCCACCTCCTCCTTCTCGGCTTCCTCCTCCTCTTCTTCCACCTGCTCATCCAGTCAGCCACACACCTTCACCACCAACTTCAGCACAGCCCGGGGTAAACGTCAGCAGGCCATTCTGAAACTCATATGTTTGGGGGACAGGCCCCACACCGCACAGGAGTTGTGGCGGGGTATAGAACAACAGACCGACGAGTGGTTGCTGCCGGTGAGCCTCAAGCCCGGCCTGGTGGTGTGTGATAATGGGCGAAATCTCGTTGCAGCTCTGGGACTAGCCAATTTGACGCACATCCCTTGCTTGGCGCATGTGCTGAATTTGGTGGTGCAGAAGTTCATTCACAACTACCCCGACATGTCAGAGCTGCTGCATAAAGTGCGGGCCGTCTGTTCGCGCTTCCGGCGTTCACATCCTGCTGCTGCTCGCCTGTCTGCGCTACAGCGTAACTTCGGCCTTCCCGCTCACCGCCTCATATGCGACGTGCCCACCAGGTGGAACTCCACCTTGCACATGCTGGACAGACTGTGCGAGCAGCAGCAGGCCATAGTGGAGTTTCAGCTGCAGCACGCACGGGTCAGTCGCACTACAGAACAGCACCACTTCACCACCAATGACTGGGCCTCCATGCGAGACCTGTGTGCCCTGTTGCGCTGTTTCGAGTACTCCACCAACATGGCCAGTGGCGATGACACCGTTATCAGCGTTACAATACCACTTCTATGTCTCCTTGAGAAAACACTTAGGGCGATGATGGAAGAGGAGGTGGCCCAGGAGGAGGAGGAGGAGGAGGAGGAAGAGGGGTCATTTTTAGCACTTTCAGGCCAGTCTCTTCGAAGTGACTCAGAGGGAGGTTTTTGGCAACAGCAGAGGCCAGGTACAAATGTGGCCAGCCAGGGCCCACTACTGGAGGACGAGGAGGACGAGGATGAGGAGGAGGTGGAGGAGGATGAGGATGAAGCATGGTCACAGCGGGGTGGCACCCAACGCAGCTCGGGTCCATCACTGGTGCGTGGCTGGGGGGAAAGGCAGGACGATGACGATACGCCTCCCACAGAGGACAGCTTGTCCTTATCCCTGGGCAGCCTGGCACACATGAGCGACTACATGCTGCAGTGCCTGCGCAACGACAGCAGAGTTGCCCACATTTTAACCTGTGCGGACTACTGGGTTGCCACCCTGCTGGATCCACGCTACAAAGACAATGTGCCCACCTTACTTCCTGCACTGGAGCGTGATAGGAAGATGCGCGAGTACAAGCGCACGTTGGTAGACGCGCTACTGAGAGCATTCCCAAATGTCACAGGGGAACAAGTGGAAGCCCAAGGCCAAGGCAGAGGAGGAGCAAGAGGTCGCCAAGGCAGCTGTGTCACGGCCAGCTCCTCTGAGGGCAGGGTTAGCATGGCAGAGATGTGGAAAACTTTTGTCAACACGCCACAGCTAACTGCACCACCACCTGATACGCAACGTGTTAGCAGGAGGCAACATTTCACTAACATGGTGGAACAGTACGTGTGCACACCCCTCCACGTACTGACTGATGGTTCGGCCCCATTCAACTTCTGGGTCTCTAAATTGTCCACGTGGCCAGAGCTAGCCTTTTATGCCTTGGAGGTGCTGGCCTGCCCGGCAGCCAGCGTTTTGTCTGAACGTGTATTCAGCACGGCAGGGGGCGTCATTACAGACAAACGCAGCCGCCTGTCTACAGCCAATGTGGACAAGCTGACGTTCATAAAAATGAACCAGGCATGGATCCCACAGGACCTGTCCGTCCCTTGTCCAGATTAGACATTAACTACCTCCCCATAACCATATATTATTGGACTCCAGGGCACTTCCTCATTCAATCCTATTTTTATTTTCATTTTACCATTATATTGCGATGCTACCCAAAGTTGAATGAACCTCTCCTCTGCCTGTGTGCTAGGCCTAAATATATGCCAATGGACTGTTGCAGTGGTGGCTGACATGAAGCCTGATTCTCTGCTATGACATGCAGACTAATTCTCTGCTGACATGAAGCCAGATTGTCTGTTACGGGACCTCTCTCCTCTGCCTGGGTGCTGGGCCTAAATTTATGACAATGGACTGTTGCAGTGGTGGCTGACGTGAAGCCTCATTCTCTGCTATGACATGCAGACTGATTCTCTGCTGACATGAAGCCAGATTGTCTGTTACGGGACCTCTCTCCTCTGCCTGTGTGCTAGGCCTAAATATATGCCAATGGACTGTTGCAGTGGTGGCTGACGTGAAGCCTGATTCTCTGCTATGACATGCAGACTGATTCTCTGCTGACATGAAGCCAGATCCTCTGTTACGGGACCTCTCTCCTCTGCCTGTGTGTGTGCTGGGCCTAAATATATGCCAATGGACTGTTGCAGTGGTGGCTGACGTGAAGCCTCATTCTCTGCTATGACATGCAGACTAATTCTCTGCTGACATGAAGACAGATTCTCTGTTACGGGACCTCCCTCCTCTGCCTGGGTGCTGGGCCTAAATATATGCCAATGGACTGTTGCAGTGGTGGGTGACGTGAAGCCTCATTCTCTGCTATGACATGCAGACTAATTCTCTGCTGACATGAAGCCAGATTGTCTGTTACGGGACCTCTCTCCTCTGCCTGTGTGTGTGCTGGGCCTAAATATATGCCAATGGACTGTTGCAGTGGTGGCTGACGTGAAGCCTCATTCTCTGCTATGACATGCAGACTAATTCTCTGCTGACATGAAGACAGATTCTCTGTTACGGGACCTCCCTCCTCTGCCTGGGTGCTGGGCCTAAATATATGCCAATGGACTGTTGCAGTGGTGGGTGACGTGAAGCCTGATTCTCTGCTATGACATGCAGACTAATTCTCTGCTGACATGAAGACAGATTCTCTGTTACGGGACCTCTCTCCTCTGCCTGTGTGTGTGCTGGGCCTAAATATATGCCAATGGACTGTTGCAGTGGTGGCTGACGTGAAGCCTCATTCTCTGCTATGACATGCAGACTAATTCTCTGCTGACATGAAGACAGATTCTCTGTTACGGGACCTCCCTCCTCTGCCTGGGTGCTGGGCCTAAATATATGCCAATGGACTGTTGCAGTGGTGGCTGACGTGAAGCCTCATTCTCTGCTATGACATGCAGACTGATTCTCTGCTGACATGAAGCCAGATCGTCTGTTACGGGACCTCTCTGCTCTGCCTGTGTGCTAGGCCTAAATATATGCCAATGGACTGTTGCAGTGGTGGGTGACGTGAAGCCTCATTCTCTGCTATGACATGCAGACTGATTCTCTGCTGTCATGAAGCCAGATTGTCTGTTACGGGACCTCTCTGCTCTGCCTGTGTGCTAGGCCTAAATATATGCCAATGGACTGTTGCAGTGGTGGGTGACGTGAAGCCTCATTCTCTGCTATGACATGCAGACTAATTCTCTGCTGACATGAAGACAGATTCTCTGTTACGGGACCTCCCTCCTCTGCCTGGGTGCTGGGCCTAAATATATGCCAATGGACTGTTGCAGTGGTGGGTGACGTGAAGCCTCATTCTCTGCTATGACATGCAGACTAATTCTCTGCTGACATGAAGCCAGATTGTCTGTTACGGGACCTCTCTCCTCTGCCTGTGTGTGTGCTGGGCCTAAATATATGCCAATGGACTGTTGCAGTGGTGGCTGACGTGAAGCCTCATTCTCTGCTATGACATGCAGACTAATTCTCTGCTGACATGAAGACAGATTCTCTGTTACGGGACCTCTCTCCTCTGCCTGTGTGTGTGCTGGGCCTAAATATATGCCAATGGACTGTTGCAGTGGTGGCTGACGTGAAGCCTCATTCTCTGCTATGACATGCAGACTAATTCTCTGCTGACATGAAGACAGATTCTCTGTTACGGGACCTCCCTCCTCTGCCTGGGTGCTGGGCCTAAATATATGCCAATGGACTGTTGCAGTGGTGGGTGACGTGAAGCCTGATTCTCTGCTATGACATGCAGACTAATTCTCTGCTGACATGAAGACAGATTCTCTGTTACGGGACCTCTCTCCTCTGCCTGTGTGTGTGCTGGGCCTAAATATATGCCAATGGACTGTTGCAGTGGTGGCTGACGTGAAGCCTCATTCTCTGCTATGACATGCAGACTAATTCTCTGCTGACATGAAGACAGATTCTCTGTTACGGGACCTCCCTCCTCTGCCTGGGTGCTGGGCCTAAATATATGCCAATGGACTGTTGCAGTGGTGGCTGACGTGAAGCCTCATTCTCTGCTATGACATGCAGACTGATTCTCTGCTGACATGAAGCCAGATCGTCTGTTACGGGACCTCTCTGCTCTGCCTGTGTGCTAGGCCTAAATATATGCCAATGGACTGTTGCAGTGGTGGGTGACGTGAAGCCTCATTCTCTGCTATGACATGCAGACTGATTCTCTGCTGTCATGAAGCCAGATTGTCTGTTACGGGACCTCTCTGCTCTGCCTGTGTGCTAGGCCTAAATATATGCCAATGGACTGTTGCAGTGGTGGGTGACGTGAAGCCTCATTCTCTGCTATGACATGCAGACTGATTCTCTGCTGTCATGAAGCCAGATTGTCTGTTACGGGACCTCTCTGCTCTGCCTGTGTGCTAGGCCTAAATATATGCCAATGGACTGTTGCAGTGGTGGGTGACGTGAAGCCTCATTCTCTGCTATGACATGCAGACTGATTCTCTGCTGACATGAAGCCAGATTGTCTGTTACGGGACCTCTCTCCTCTGCCTGTGTGCTAGGCCTAAATATATGCCAATGGACTGTTGCAGTGGTGGCTGACGTGAAGCCTCATTCTCTGCTATGACATGCAGACTAATTCTCTGCTGACATGAAGCCAGATTGTCTGTTACGGGACCTCTCTCCTCTGCCTGGGTGCTGGGCCTAAATTTATGACAATGGACTGTTGCAGTGGTGGCTGACGTGAAGCCTGATTCTCTGCTATGACATGCAGACTGATTCTCTGCTGACATGAAGCCAGATCCTCTGTTACGGGACCTCTCTCCTCTGCCTGTGTGTGTGCTGGGCCTAAATATATGCCAATGGACTGTTGCAGTGGTGGCTGACGTGAAGCCTCATTCTCTGCTATGACATGCAGACTGATTCTCTGCTGACATGAAGCCAGATTCTCTGTTACGGGACCTCTCTCCTCTGCCTGTGTGTGTGCTGGGCCTAAATATATGCCAATGGACTGTTGCAGTGGTGGCTGACGTGAAGCCTCATTCTCTGCTATGACATGCAGACTAATTCTCTGCTGACATGAAGACAGATTCTCTGTTACGGGACCTCCCTCCTCTGCCTGGGTGCTGGGCCTAAATATATGCCAATGGACTGTTGCAGTGGTGGCTGACGTGAAGCCTCATTCTCTGCTATGACATGCAGACTAATTCTCTGCTGACATGAAGACAGATTCTCTGTTACGGGACCTCTCTCCTCTGCCTGGGTGCCGGGGCCTAAATATCTGAGAATGGACTGTTCCAGTGGTGGGTGACGGGAAGCCAGATTCTCTGCTATGGAACCTCTCTCCAATTGATTTTGGTTAATTTTTATTTATTTAATTTTTAATTTAATTCATTTCCCTATCCACATTTGTTTGCAGGGGATTTACCTACATGTTGCTGCCTTTTGCAGCCCTCTAGCTCTTTCCTGGGCTGTTTTACAGCCTTTTTAGTGCCGAAAAGTTCGGGTCCCCATTGACTTCAATGGGGTTCGGGTTCGGGACGAAGTTCGGATCGGGTTCGGATCCCGAACCCGAACATTTCCGGGATGTTCGGCCGAACTTCTCGAACCCGAACATCCAGGTGTTCGCTCAACTCTAGTCATGACTTGTATCAACTAGAGTGGGCGCGGCTAAGCTCTGTTCACTTGAATGGAGCTTAGCCGAGCCCACTCTAGTTGATACAAGTCGTGACGTCAGTGGGCGGGCGGCCCGGCGGTAAACAGTGAGAAGGCCGCGGCGCTGCCGGAGCGCTGCTGCCTTCTCAAACAGCTGATCGGCGGGGGTCCCGGGTGTCGGACCCCGACCGATCAGAAGCTGATGATCTATCCAGAGGATAGTTCATCAGTTAATTGAAAGTGCAGAACCCCTTTAAATTTAAGTCTTTTATTATACAGTATATCAGACCGACAGGGGACAGGCCCTTCAAATGGAACGGGCAGTGAGTAGAACACCTCAGGATGCTCGGGTGCTCGGGTGCAGAATGGAAGTCAATGGGAGAACCCGAGTATTAAATCAGGCACCCCCTGCTCTGAAGAGGGGAGGGTGTCTGGTTCACATGAAAAGGTCATAAATTAATGGAAACACCACTAAAATTGTTTGGGAAAAGCATGGGGGGGATGTCTGGATGCATCTTGGATTTCCAGGTCGCTGCTGGGAACGATGTTGTCCGAGTAGTATGCCAATTTTACAGATTGACAATAATACGCACAAAACTGAAGATAAATTAGATTTTAGAGGAAAAATTGTAAGGAAACATTTTTTCCTGTATATAAAGTGCAAGTGCTGCCAAAAGTTACAAGGAAGAGGCACTCCGATACAACCTGTATAACACATAAAGGAGGGCCTCATTCACATTGTGGTACAATTGTTCAGGTAGTGGGACTCCTACACTCATAAAGCATATGCACTACAACACAAAGGACACAGCACACAACAGACATCACACGGGAACCCAGGAAACCATATGCTGCAATAACAAAGAGACCAAACAAACATCTTCTAAACACCATGCATAAACTTATGACCACAAGGGTGGCCCCCACTGGCAGATGGAATTACACAGGAGGCTGCTCCAGCTAACCATGGCTGAAGTACCCCTCAGACTAGAGATATACACTGAGGCTTTATAGGCCCAAGTAGCCACACCCAACAGACACACCCAGTGTACACACACACAGAAGGGAATTAACCCTTCCAACACCAGGCAAGGGAAGACGGCCACTTAAAGGGGAAGTACACACATAAACATACACACTTCACCTGTTGCCGCGGGCAACGGCATGCGTGGCAATCATGTCCTGGGGATCAGCCATAGGGCTGAGACACTGCCACCACATGCACACAACACCACCCATATACCCTTTTATGTGGGGAAAGGGGTGCATGGGAATAAAGTGTAGTCAATACACCATAAAAGCCACATTTAAAGTGCCTTTATGTTCAGCTGCTTTCCTCTGGTGGAGTAGTGAAGTCAGGGGCAATCCAGGCCTTGTTCATTTTGATAAGAGTCAACCTGTCAGCATTTTTAGTTGACAGTTGGATGCGCTTATCAGTTATTATGCCCCCAGCAGCAGTAAATACCCGCTCTGACAAAAGGCTGGCGGCAGGGCAGGCCAGCACCTCCAAGGCGTAGAGCGCCAGTTTGTGCCACGTGTCCAGCTTGAACATCCAATAGTTGTAAGGCACAGAGGGATCATTGAGGACGCTGAGACGGTCTGCTACGTACTCCTTCACCATCTTCCAAAACTTTTCTCTCCTTGTGACACTAGGCCGTGCATCAGGGTGAGGTTGCTGGCGGGTCATCATGAAACTGTCCCAGGCCTTAGAGAGTGTTGCCTTGCCTCTGTTGGAACTGCTGTGTGTTCCCCTCATCTCCCCTCCTTGGAGGAATTACGTACTATGCTGCCAGCGTTGTCAGCTGAAAACTTTTGGAGCAATTTTTCCACAAGGACCTTCTGGTATTGCACCATTTTGCTAGTCCTCTCTACCACAGGAATGAGAGATGAGAAGTTCTCTTTGTAGTGGGGGTCGAGAAGGGTGAACAACCAGTAATTGGTGTTGGTCAAAATGCGTATAATGTGAGGGTCACGGGAAAGGCAGCATAACATGAAGTCAGCCATGTGTGCCAGAGTCCCAACAGACAAGACTACGCTGTCCTCATTAGGATGATGACTCACAATCTCCTCATCCTCTTTCTCGTCTTCGGACTATTCCATGCTGGACAGATGGAATAAACCTGCTGTGGGTACTACCCTCTGTAGCGGAGGCAACCGTCTCCTGCTCTTTTTCCTCCTCCTCATCATCATCCAATTCATGCTGAGAAGATGAACGGAGGGTGGTCTGGCTATCACCCTGTGTAGTGTCTTCCCCCATTTCCACCTCTTCCACATGCAAAGCGTCCTCCTTCATTGTGAGCAGCAAGCGTTTCAGTAGACACAGAAGTAGGATGGTTATGCTGAAAATCACCACTCACCATCTGTGTTGATTCCTCAAAGTTGCATAAAACCTCACAGAGGGCAGACATCCATGCTTGTGAAGAGCGGAAGCTGACTGGAAAGGCGACGACCATGTTGCAGCTAGTATTCCACTACTGCCCTCTGCTGCTCACAAAGCCTGGCCAACATGTGGAACGTGGAGTTCAAGCGCGTGCTCAGGTCGCACAACAGTCAGTGAGCTGGCAATTGCAAACGCTGCTGCAGCATTGCCAGACCAGCGGCAGCTGTAGATGACTTTCAGAAATGGGCACACAAGTGGTGCACCTTCACCAATAGCTCAGGCAAATTGGGGTAGGTTTTGAGAAACCGCTGAACCACTAAGTTGAACGCGTGGGCTAGCATGGTATGTGTATGAGCTTGCCGAGCTCCAAAGCCGCCACCAAGTTAGGGCCATTATCAGACACAACCATGACTGGTTGTAGGTTGAGTGGCGAGAGCCACAGCTCAGTCTGGACCCTTATACCCTGCTACAGCTCTTCAGTGGTGTGCTGTTTGTCACCTAAACATATTAGTTTAAGCATGGCTTTTTGACACTTCCCCACTGCTTCCAGCTACTGACTGATGGCTGACTGGTGCTGAAAGATGAAAATTCAGAGGTGGAAGTGGAGGAGGAGGTGGAGGAGGAGAAGGGGGGTTGCAGCCTTTAATGTAGGTGGTGGCGGAAATCCTTATGGAAGTAGGGCCCGCAATCCTTGGCGTCTGTAGCACCTGTTCCATCTCAGGGTACGACTCGCTTCCGGCCTCCACAACGTTCACCCAGTGTGCCCTCAGGGAAATGTAGCATCCCTGGCCACAAGCACTTGTCCGAGTGTCAGTCGTTAAGTGGACCTTCCCAATAACTGCGTTGGTCAGGGCATGTGTGATGTTACAGGACACATGCTGGTGTAAGGCGGGGATGGCACACTGGGAAAAATAGTGGCGGCTGGGGATATCGAGGGAAAGCCTCAGTGTCCACAAGTCGAAATGGCAACATTTCCATGGCCAGCAATTTGGAAAGGTGCGCATTTAGAGCTATAGCTTGTGGGTTGGTGGCTGGGCATTTGTGCTTTCGTTCAAAGGATATGGACATCTGCACGCTGCGCTGGGACACAGAAGTGGATGTGCTAGCTGATGTGCTTGTGAAGGTTCAGGGAATTGGCCAGACAGGGGAAGAGGAGTCAGTGGTGTGAACTGCAGACACTAATTGTGAACCCAGGCATTCGGCCCACTTATTAGGGTGCTTTGATGCCATGTGGCATATCATGCTGGGGGTGGTGAGGTTGCTTGTGTTCAAGCCCCTGCTCATTTTGGTATGGCACAGGTTGCAAATGACAATTCTTTTATCGTCCGCACTTTCCTCAAAAAAGCACCAGACTGCGGAACACCTAGCCCTTGGCAAGGGAGATTGCTGCAAGGGGGTGCTCCGGGGAACAGTTGCAGGCCTGTTTGGTGTGGCCCGCCTTCTCCCTTTTCTCACCCCACTGTCTCTTCCAGCTGTTGCGGTGCTGCGGATCCCTCCCCTCTGTACTGATGTCCTCACTCGGCTTGCCACCTGCCCAGGTTGGTTCAGTGATTTAATCGTCCACCACCTCCTCTTCCACTTCTTCATCCTCCTGACTTGTTGACCTAACAACAACCTCACTTATTGATAACTGTGTCTCATCTTCATTATCAACCTCTTGAGACACTAATTGTCATTGACTTATTGGCAACTGTGTCTCATCATCATCATCCACCTTGTGAAACATTAATTGCCGTTCCCACCGCCATCCTCTTGTGGATGCTCAAGAGTTTGGGCATCAGTGCACACAATTTCCTCATTTCTCTCTTCAAGCGGGCTTGGCGAGAGGCCCAAATCAGGGAATGGCGATGAAAAGATCACTTTTTTGCCAAGACTCTCCATGGTGGGAGGAAGGAGGATCAGGGTGAGGATTCTGTTGACCAGACTCTTGGCTACTGAGACTGGACTTTGTGGAAGACAGGGTGCTGCTTAGGCTCCTTTCACACCTGCGTTCAGGTGTCCGCTCGTGAGCTCCGTTTGAAGGGGCTCACGAGCGGCCCTGAACGCAGCCGTCTGGCCCTAATGCATTCTCAGTGGAGGCGGATCCACTGAGAATGCATCCGCCTGCCAGCGCTCAGCCTCCGCAAGCAGCGTTCGGGTGTCCGCCTGGCCGTGCGGAGGCGAGCGGATCCGTTCCAACTTACAATGTAAGTCAATGGGGACGGATCCGCTTGAAGATGACACCATATGGCTCAATCTTCAAGCGGATCCGTCCCCCATTGACTTTCAATGTAAAGTCGGAACGGATCCGCTCAGGCTACTTTCAGACTTAGAAATTTTTTCTAAATTCTAATGCAGACGGATCCGTTCTGAACGGAGCCACCATCTGCATTAATATGAGCGGATCCGTTCAGAACGGATCCGATCGAACGCAGGTGTGAAAGTAGCCTTAACTGACTGGAAGCATTATCTGCTGCAATCCAACCGACCACCTGGTCGCATTGGTGTGACTTCTAGAGTGGTGTCCTGCGCCGCACTGCAAACTGGGACATGAAGCTAAGTATCGTGGATGAGTATGTCTCTTGTGCTCTTGCAGCAGACACAGTTTCACTACGCCCAGGGCCACAGCCTCTGCGTGCACGCCCAGGGCCACTTTGCCATCCCTAACTGCTCGCCTTCTGTATATTAACGTGTGTGCATACTAAAAATATCTGTATTTTGTCACGTGTACTTTTACTTTTACATTACCTGCGCTACATCTCCTGTATAACGTTTGCACGAAATACAAAAAATCTGTGATTCAGTTTAATGTATTTGCGCATACACTTACAAAACCTGCGCTACTTTACATGTGACACACTTGCAAGCATATATACCATTTAACCACTTCAACCCCGCTAGCTGAAACCCCCTTCATGACCAGAGCACTTTTTACACTTCGGCACTACACTACTTTCACAGTTTATCGCTCGGTCATGCAACTTACCACCCAAATGAATTTTACCTCCTTTTCTTCTCACTAATAGAGCTTTCATTTGGTGGTATTTCATTGCTGCTGAAATTTTTACTTTTTTTGTTATTAATCGAAATTTAACGATTTTTTTGCAAAAAAATGACATTTTTCACTTTCAGCTGTAAAATTTTGCAAAAAAAACGACATCCATATATAAATTTTTCGATAAATTTATTGTTCTACATGTCTTTGATAAAAAAAAAATGTTTGGGCAAAAAAAAAAAAATGGTTTGGGTAAAAGTTATAGCGTTTACAAACTATGGTACAAAAATGTGAATTTCCGCTTTTTGAAGCAGCTCTGACTTTCTGAGCACCTGTCATGTTTCCTGAGGTTCTACAATGCCCAGACAGTAGAAAACCCCCACAAATGACCCCATTTCGGAAAGAAGACACCCTAAGGTATTCGCTGATGGGCATAGTGAGTTCATAGAACTTTTTATTTTTTTTCACAAGTTAGCGGAAAATGATGATTTTATTTTAATTTTTTTTTTTCTTACAAAGTCTCATATTCCACTAACTTGCGACAAAAAATAAAAAATTCAAGGAACTCGCCATGCCCCTCACGGAATACCTTGGGGTGTCTTCTTTCCAAAATGGGGTCATTTGTGGGGTAGTTATACTGCCCTGGCAATTTAGGGGCCCAAATGTGTGAGAAGTAGTTTGCAATCAAAATGTTCAAAAAATGGCCTGCGAAATCCGAAAGGTGCACTTTGGAATATGTGCCCCTTTGCCCACCTTGGCTGCAAAAAAGTGTCACACATGTGGTATCGCCGTACTCAGGAGAAGTTGGGGAATGTGTTTTGGGGTGTCATTTTACATATACCCATGCTGGGTGAGAGAAATATCTTGGCAAAAGATAACTTTTCCCATTTTTTTATACAAAGTTGGCATTTGACCAAGATATTTTTCTCACCCAGCATGGGTATATGTAAAATGAGACCCCAAAACACATTACCCAACTTCTCCTGAGTACGGCGATACCACATGTGTGACACTTTTTTGCAGCCAAGGTGGGCAAAGGGGCACATATTCCAAAGTGCACCTTTCGGATTTCGCAGGCCATTTTTTACACATTTTGATTGCAAACTTCTTCTCACACATTTGGGCCCCTAAATTGCCAGGGCAGTATAACTACGCCACAAGTGACCCCATTTTGGAAAGAAGACACCCCAAGGTATTCCGTGAGGGGCATGGCGAGTTCCTAGAATTTTTTATTTTTTGTCGCAAGTTAGTGGAATATGAGACTTTGTAAGGAAAAAAGAAAAAAAAAGAAAAATCATCATTTTCCGCTAACTTGTGACAAAAAATAAAAAGTTCTAGGAACTCGCCGTGCCCCTCACGGAATACCTTGGGGTGTCTTCTTTCCAAAATGGGGTCACTTGTGGCATAGTTATACTGCCCTGGCAATTTAGGGGCCCATATGTGTGAGAAGTACCTTGCAATCAAAATCTGTAAAAAATGGCCTGTGAAATCCGAAAGGTGCTCTTTGGAATATGTGCCCCTTTGCCCACCTTGGCTCTCACTTGCGACAAAAAATAAAAAATTCTAGGAACTCGCCATGCCCCTCACGGAATACCTTGGGGTGTCTTCTTTCCAAAATGGGGTCACTTGTGGCGTAGTTATACTGCCCTGGCAATTTAGGGGCCCAAATGTGTGAGAAGAACTTTGCAATCAAAATGTGTAAAAAATGGCCTGCGAAATCCGAAAGGTGCACTTTGGAATATGTGCCCCTTTGCCCACCTTGGCTGCAAAAAAGTGTCACACATCTGGTATCGCCATACTCAGGAGAAGTTGGGGAATGTGTTTTGGGGTGTCATTTTACATATAACCATGCTGGGTGAGAGAAATATCTTGGCAAAAGATAACTTTTCCCATTTTTTTATACAAAGTTGGCATTTGACCAAGATATTTTTCTCACCCAGCATGGGTATATGTAAAATGACACCCCAAAACACATTACCCAACTTCTCCTGAGTACGGCGATACCAGATGTGTGACACTTTTTTGCAGCCTAGATGCGCAAAGGTGCCCAAATTCCTTTTAGGAGGGCATTTTTAGACATTTGGATCCCAGACTTCTTCTCACACTTTCGGACCCCTAAAAAGCCAGGGCAGTATAAATACCCCACATGTGACCCCACTTTGGAAAGAAGACACCCCAAGGTATTCAATGAGGGGCATGGCGAGTTCATAGAAATTATTTTTTTTTTCATAAGTTAGCGGAAATTGATTTTTTTGGTTTTTTTTCTCACAAAGTCTCACTTTCCGCTAACTTAGGACAAAAATTTCAATCTTTCATGGACTCAATATTCCCCTCACGGAATACCTTGGGGTGTCTTCTTTCCGAAATGGGGTCACATGTGGGGTATTTATACTGCCCTGGCTTTTTAGGGGCCCTAAAGCGTGAGAAGAAGTCTGGAATATAAATGTCTAAAAATGTTTACGCATTTGGATTCCGTGAGGGGTACGGTGAGTTCATGTGAGATTTTATTTTTTGACACAAGTTAGTGGAATATGAGACTTTGTAAGAAAAAACAAACAAAAAAATATATATATTTCCGCTAACTTGGGCCCAAAAAATGTCTGAATGGAGCCTTACAGGGGGGGTGATCAATGACAGGGGGGTGATCAATGACAGGGGGGTGATCACCCATATAGACTCCCTGATCACCCCCCTGTCATTGATCACCGGATCCGCAAAACACATGCGGACGTCTGAATGGAGCCTTACAGGGGGGTGATCAATGACAGGGGGTGATCAGGGAGTGTATATGGGTGATCACCCCCCTGTCACTGATCACCCCCCTGTAAGGCTCCATTCGAACGTCCGTATGATTTTTACGGATCCATGGATACATGGATCGGATCCGCAAAACACATGCGGACGTCTGAATGGAGCCTTACAGGGGGGTGATCAATGACAGGGGGTGATCAGGGTGATCACCCCCCTGTCATTGATCACCCCCCCGTAAGGCTCCATTCAGACGTCCGTATGATTTTTATGGATCCATGGATATATGGATCGGATCCGCAAAACACATGCGGACGTCTGAATGGAGCCTTACAGGGGGGTGATCAATGACAGGGGGTGATCAGGGTGATCACCCCCCTGTCATTGTTCACCCCCCCTGTAAGGCTCCATTCAGACGTCCGTATGATTTTTACGGATCCATGGATACATGGATCGGATCCGCAAAACACATGCGAACGTCTGAATGGAGCCTTACAGGGGGGCGATCAATGACAGGGGGTGATCAGGGTGATCACCCCCTGTCATTGATCACCCCCCCTGTAAGGCTCCATTCAGACGTCCGTATGATTTTTACGGATCCATGGATACATGGATCGGATCCGCAAAACACATGCAGACGTCTGAATGGAGCCTTACAGGGGGGTGATCAATGACAGGGGGTGATCAGGGAGTGTATATGGGTGATCACCCCCCTGTAAGGCTCCATTCAGACGTCCGTATGATTTTTACGGATCCATGGATACATGGATCGGATCCGCAAAACACATGCGGACGTCTGAATGGAGCCTTACAGGGGGTGATCAATGACAGGGGGGTGATCAATGACAGGGGGTGATCAGGGAATCTATATGGGGTGATCACCCGCCTGTCATTGATCACCCCCCTGTAAGGCTCCATTCAGACGTCCACATGTGTTTTGCGGATCCGATCCATGTATCCATGGATCCGTAAAAATCATACGGACGTCTGAATGGAGCCTTACAGGGGGGTGATCAATGACAGGGGGTGATCAGGGAGTGTATATGGGTGATCACCCCCCTGTCATTGATCACCCCCCTGTAAGGCTCCATTCAGACGTCCGTATGATTTTTACGGATCCATGGATACATGGATCGGATCCGCAAAACACATGCGGACGTCTGAATGGAGCCTTACAGGGGGGTGATCAATGACAGGGGGGTGATCAATGACAGGGGGTGATCAGGGAGTGTATATGGGTGATCACCCGCCTGTCATTGATCACCCCCCTGTAAGGCTCCATTCAGATGTCCGCAAGTGTTTTGCGGATCCGATCCATGTATCCGTGGATCCGTAAAAATCTTACGGACGTTTGAACGGAGCCTGACAGGGGGGTGATCAATGACAGGGGGGTGATCAATGACAGGGGGGTGATCAGGGAGTTTATATGGGGTGATCAGGGGTGATCAGGGGTTCATAAGGGGTTAATAAGTGACGGGGGGGGGTGTAGTGTAGTGTGGTGTTTGGTGCGACTTTACTGACCTACCTGTGTCCTCTGGTGGTCGATCCTAACAAAAGGGACCACCAGAGGACCAGGTAGGAGGTATATTAGACGCTGTTATGAAAACAGCGTCTAATATACCTGTTAGGGGTTAAAAAAATCAGATCGCTCGCTGGCAGGCTGGAGATCCACTCGCTTACCTTCCGTTCCTGTGAGCGCGCGCGCCTGTGTGCGCGCGTTCACAGGAAATCTCGGCTCTCGCGGGAGGACGCGTATATGCGTCCACCCAGAAGAACAGGGCTGCCGGCAGGACGCAATCCTGCGTACGGCGGTCCTGAGGAGGTTAAACAGGAGATGTAGTGCAGGTAATGTCACTGTCCGCAGCGTCTACCGAATTTTTTTTAACTGAATGTCACTGATATTTTTGATGCGCAAACGTTATACAGTTGATGTAGCGCAGGTAATGTAACTGTCCGCACCGGACACCGTCTAAGTAAAAAGTACACTGGATGTCACAAATATATTTAGTATGTGCACACGTTTAACAGATGTAGCACAGATAATGTTGCTGCCCGCAGCGTCTACGGAAAAAGTACACTGGATGTAACAGATATTTTTAGGATGCGCACACGTTATGCAGGAGATGTAGCGCAGGTAATGTAACTGTCCGCAGTGGACACCGTCTACGGAAAAAGTACAGTGGATGTCATAGATATTTTTAGACTGTGCACACGTTACACGGGAGATGTGGCGCAGATAATGTCGCTGTCTGCAGCGGACTAACAATTGCAAGCTATTTAGCGCAGGTTGCACTAAAAATATATATTTCTGTCAGTTACAACAATAGTCCTTAAAAGGACTTTTGGGTCTCTAACAATTACACCCAATAAAAAGTCTACACACCCCTGTTAAAATATCAAGTTTCTGTGATGTAAAAAAATGAGACATAGATAAATCATTTCAGAAATTTTTCCACCTTTAATGTGACCTATAAACTGTTCAACTCAATTGAAAAACAAACTGAAATCTTTTAGGTAGAGGGAAGAAAAAATATAAAAATAAATAATATTGTTGCATAAGTGTGCACACCCTTGAAGTAATACTTTGTTGAAGCACCTTTTGATTTTATTACAGCACTCAGTCTTTTTGGGTATGAGTCTATCAGCATGGCACATTTTGGCTGGGACATTCCAAAACTTTAATCTTCTTCTGGTGAAGACATTCCTTTGTTGATTTGGATGTATGCTTTAGGTCGTTGTCATGCTGAAAGATGTAGTTCCTCTTCATGTTCAGCTTTGTAGCAGAAGCCTGAAGGTTTTGTGCCAATATTGACTGGTATTTGGAACTGTTCATAATTCCCTCTAGCTTAACTAAGGCCCCAGTTCCAGATGAAGAAAAACAGCCCCAAAGCATGATGCTGCCACCACCATGCTTCACTGTGGGTATGGTATTCTTTTGGTGATGTGCAGTGTTGTTTTTGCGCCAAACATATCTTTTGGAATTATGGCCAAAGAGTTCAACTTTGGTTTCATCAGACCATAACACCTTTTCCCACATGCTTTTGGGAGACTTCACATGTGTTTTTGCAAAATGTAACCTGGCCTGGTTGTTTTTCTTCGTGAGAAAAGGTTTTTGTCTTGCCACTCTTCCCCATAGCCCAGACATATGAAGAATATGGGAGATTTTGTCACATGTACCACACAGCCAGTACTTACCAGATATTCCTGTAGCTCCTTTAACCACCTCCGGACCGCCTAACGCAGATGTGCAGTCCGGAGGTGGCAGTCACGCATATATGCGTCATCTCGCGAGGGCCGGGATTTCCTGTGAACGCGCGCACACAGGCGCGCGCGCTCACAGGAACGGAAGGTAAGCGAGTGGATCTCCAGCCTGCCAGCGGCGATCGCTCGCTGGCAGGCTGGAGATCCGAATTTTTTAACCCCTAACAGGTATATTAGACGCTGTTTTTTAATATACTTCCTACCTGGTCCTCTGGTGGTCCCTTTTGTTAGGATCGACCACCAGAGGACACAGGTAGGTCAGTAAAGTCGCACCAAACACTACACTACACTACACCCCCCCCCCCGTCACTTATTAACCCTTTATGAACCCCTGATCACCCATGATCACCCCATATAAACTCCCTGATCACCCCCCTGTCATTGATCACCCCTCTGTCAGGCTCCGTTCAGACGTCCGTATGATTTTTACGGATCCACGGATACATGGATCGGATCCGCAAAACACATGCGGACGTCTGAATGGAGCCTTACAGGGGGGTGATCAATGACAGGCGGGTGATCACCCATATACACTCCCTGATCACCCCCTGTCATTGATCACCCCCCTGTCATTGATCACCCCCCTGTAAGGCTCCATTCAGACGTCCATATGATTTTTACGGATCCATGGATACATGGATCGGATCCGCAAAACACATGCGGACGTCTGAATGGAGCCTTACAGGGGGGTGATCAATGACAGGCGGGTGATCACCCATATACACTCCCTGATCACCCCCCTGTCATTGATCACCCCCCTGTAAGGCTCCATTCAGACGTCCGCATGTGTTTTGCGGATCCGATCCATGTATCCATGTATCCGTAAAAATCATACGGACGTCTGAATGGAGCCTTACAGGGGGGGTGATCAGTGACAGGGGGGTGATCACCCTGATCACCCCCTGTCATTGATAACCCCCCTGTAAGGCTCCATTCAGACGTCCGCATGTGTTTTGCGGATCCGATCCATGTATCCATGGATCCGTAAAAATCATACGGACGTCTGAATGGAGCCTTACAGGGAGGGTGATCAGTGACAGGGGGGTGATCACCCTTATCACCCCCTGTCATTGATAACCCCCCTGTAAGGCTCCATTCAGACATCCGCATGTGTTTTTCGTATCCTATCCATGTATCCATGGATCCGTAAAAATCATACGGACGTCTGAATGGAGCCTTACAGGGGGGGTGATCAGTGACAGGGGGGGTGATCACCCTGATCACCCCCTGTCATTGATAACCCCCCTGTAAGGCTCCATTCAGACGTCCGCATGTGTTTTGCGGATCCGATCCATGTATCCATGGATCCGTAAAAATCATACGGACGTCTGAATGGAGCCTTACAGGGGGGGTGATCAGTGACAGGGGGGTGATCACCCTGATCACCCCCTGTCATTGATCACCCCCCTGTAAGGCTCCATTCAGACGTCCGCATGTGTTTTGCGGATCCGATCCATGTATCCATGGATCCGTAAAAATCATGCGGACGTCTGAATGGAGCCTTACAGGGGGGTGATCAATGACAGGGGGGTGATCAATGACAGGGGGTAATCAGGGAGTTTATATGGGGTGATTATGGGTGATCAGGGGTTCATTCAGATGTCCGCATGATTTTTACGGATCCATGGATACATGGATCGGATCCACAAAACACATGCGGACGTCTGAATGGAGCCTTACAGGGGGGTGATCAATGACAGGGGGTGATCAATGACAGGGGGGTGATCAGGGAGTGTATATGGGTGATCACCCGCCTGTCATTGATCACCCCCCTGTAAGGCTCCATTCAGACGTCCGCATGTGTTTTGCGGATCCGATCCATGTATCCATGGATCCGTAAAAATCATGCGGACGTCTGAATGGAGCCTTACAGGGGGGTGATCAATGACAGGGGGGTGATCAATGACAGGAGGTGATCAGGGAGTTTATATGGGGTGATTATGGGTGATCAGGGGTTCATTCAGATGTCCGCATGATTTTTACGGATCCATGGATACATGGATCGGATCCACAAAACACATGCGGACGTCTGAATGGAGCCTTACAGGGGGGTGATCAATGACAGGGGGTGATCAATGACAGGGGGGTGATCAGGGAGTGTATATGGGTGATCACCCGCCTGTCATTGATCACCCCCCTGTAAGGCTCCATTCAGACGTCCATATGCGTTTTGCGGATCCGATCCATGTATCCGTGGATCCGTAAAAATCATACGGACGTCTGAACGGAGCCTGACAGGGGGGTGATCAATGACAGGGGGGTGATCAATGACAGGGGGGTGATCAATGACAGGGGGGTGATCAGGGAGTTTATATGGGGTGATCATGGGTGATCAGGGGTTCATAAAGGGTTAATAAGGGAAGGGGGGGGGGTGTAGTGTAGTGTTTGGTGCGACTTTACTGACCTACCTGTGTCCTCTGGTGGTCGATCCTAACAAAAGGGACCATCAGAGGACCAGGTAGGAGGTATATTAGACGCTGTTATGAAAACAGCGTCTAATATACAACTTAGGGGTTAAAAAATTCGGATCTCCAGCCTGCCAGCGAGCGATCGCCGCTGGCAGGCTGGAGATCCACTCGCTTACCTTCCGTTCCTGTGAGCGCGTGCGCCTGTGTGCGCGCGTTCACAGGAAATCTCGCGTCTCGCGAGATGACGCGTATATGCGTCCAGGAGGAGTAAAGCAACCACCTCCCGGACGCATATCTGCGTACAGCGGTAGGGAGGTGGTTAATGTGACCTATAAACTGTTCAACTCAATTGAAAAACAAACTGAAATCTTTTAGGTAGAGGGAAGAAAAAATATAAAAATAAATAATATTGTTGCATAAGTGTGCACACCCTTGAAGTAATACTTTGTTGAAGCACCTTTTGATTTTAATACAGCACTCAGTCTTTTTGGGTATGAGTCTATCAGCATGGCACATTTTGGCTGGGACATTCCAAAACTTTAATCTTCTTCTGGTGAAGACATTCCTTTGTTGATTTGGATGTATGCTTTAGGTCGTTGTCATGCTGAAAGATGTAGTTCCTCTTCGTGTTCAGCTTTGTAGCAGAAGCCTGAAGGTTTTGTGCCAATATTGACTGGTATTTGGAACTGTTCATAATTCCCTCTAGCTTAACTAAGGCCCCAGTTCCAGATGAAGAAAAACAGCCCCAAAGCATGATGCTGCCACCACCATGCTTCACTGTGGGTATGGTGTTCTTTTGGTGATGTGCAGTGTTGTTTTTGCGCCAAACATATCTTTTGGAATTATGGCCAAAGAGTTCAACTTTGGTTTCATCAGACCATAACACCTTTTCCCACATGCTTTTTGGAGACTTCACATGTGTTTTTGCAAAATGTAACCTGGCCTGGTTGTTTTTCTTCGTGAGAAAAGGTTTTTGTCTTGCCACTCTTCCCCATAGCCCAGACATATGAAGAATATGGGAGATTTTGTCACATGTACCACACAGCCAGTACTTACCAGATATTCCTGTAGCTCCTTTAACCACCTCCGGACCGCCTAACGCAGATGTGCGGTCCGGAGGTGGCAGCCCTGCGCAGTCACGCATATATGCGTCATCTCGCGAGGGCCGGGTTTTCCTGTGAACGCGCGCACACAGGCGCGCGCGCTCACAGGAACGGAAGGTAAGCGAGTGGATCTCCAGCCTGCCAGCGGCGATCGCTCGCTGGCAGGCTGGAGATCCAAATTTTTTAACCCCTAACAGGTATATTAGACGCTGTTTTTTAATATACTTCCTACCTGGTCCTCTGGTGGTCCCTTTTGTTAGGATCGACCACCAGAGGACACAGGTAGGTCAGTAAAGTCGCACCAAACACTACACTACACCCCCCCCGTCACTTATTAACCCTTTATGAACCCCTGATCACCCATGATCACCCCATATAAACTCCCTGATCACCCCCCTGTCATTGATCACCCCCCTGTCAGGCTCCGTTCAGACGTCCGTATGATTTTTACGGATCCACGGATACATGGATCGGATCCGCAAAACACATGCGGACATCTGAATGGAGCCTTACAGGGGGGTGATCAATGACAGGCGGGTGATCACCCATATACACTCCCTGATCACCCCCTGTCATTGATCACCCCCCTGTCATTGATCACCCCCCTGTAAGGCTCCATTCAGACGTCCGTATGATTTTTACGGATCCATGGATACATGGATCGGATCCGCAAAACACATGCGGACGTCTGAATGGAGCCTTACAGGGGGGTGATCAATGACAGGCGGGTGATCACCCATATACACTCCCTGATCACCCCCCTGTCATTGATCACCCCCCTGTAAGGCTCCATTCAGACGTCCGCATGTGTTTTGCGGATCCGATCCATGCATCCATGTATCCGTAAAAATCATACGGACGTCTGAATGGAGCCTTACAGGGGGGGTGATCAGTGACAGGGGGGTGATCACCCTGATCACCCCCTGTCATTGATAACCCCCCTGTAAGGCTCCATTCAGACGTCCGCATGTGTTTTGCGGATCCGATCCATGTATCTGTAAAAATCATACGGACGTCTAAATGGAGCCTTACAGGGGGGTGATCAATGACAGGGGGGTGATCAGGGAGTCTATATGGGTGATCACCCCCCTGTCATTGATCACCCCCCTGTCATTGATCACCCCCCTGTAAGGCTCCATTCAGACGTCCGCATGTGTTTTGCGGATCCGATCCATGGATCCGTAAAAATTATACGGGCGTCTGAATGGAGCCTTACCAGGGGGGTGATCAATGACAGAGGGGTGATCCGGGAGTCTATATGGGTGATCACCTCCCTGTCATTGATCACCCCCCCTGTAAGGCTCCATTCAGACATTTTGTTTGTCACAAGTTAGCGGAAATTTTTTGTTTGTTTTTGTTTTTGTTTTTTCTTACTAAGTCTCATATTCCACTAACTTGTGTCAAAAAATAAAATCTCACATGAACTCACCATACCCCTCACGGAATCCAAATGCGTAAACATTTTTAGACATTTATATTTCAGACTTCTTCTCACGCTTTAGGGCCCCTAAAAAGCCAGGGCAGTATAAATACCCCACATGTGACCCCATTTCGGAAATAAGACACCCCAAGGTATTCCGTGAGGGGCATGGCGCGTCCATGAAAGATTGAAATTTTTGTCCTAAGTTAGCGGAAAGTGAGACTTTGTGAGAAAAAAAACTAAAAAAATCAATATCCGCTAACTTATGCAAAAATAAAAAAATTCTAGGAACTCGCCAGGCCCCTCATTGAATACCTTGGGGTGTCTTCTTTCCAAAGTGGGGTCACATGTGGGGTATTTATACTGCCCTGGCTTTTTAGGGGCCCGAAAGTGTGAGAAGAAGTCTGGGATCCAAATGTCTAAAAATGCCCTCCTAAAAGGAATTTGGGCACCTTTGCGCATCTAGGCTGCAAAAAAGTGTCACACATCTGGTATCGCCGTACTCAGGAGAATTTGGGCAATGTGTTTTGGGGTGTCATTTTACAAATACCCATGCTGGGTGAGAAAAATATCTTGGTCAAATGCCAACTTTGTATAAAAAAATGGGAAAAGTTATCTTTTGCCAAGATATTTCTCTCACCCAGCATTGTTATATGTAAAATGACACCCCAAAACACATTCCCCAACTTCTCCTGAGTACGGCGATACCAGATGTGTGACACTTTTTTGCAGCCAAGGTGGGCAAAGGGGCACATATTCCAAAGTGCACCTTTCGGATTTCGCAGACCATTTTTTTACACATTTTGATTGCAAGGTACTTCTTACACATTTGGGCCCCTAAATTGCCAGGGCAGTATAACTACGCCACAAGTGACCCCATTTTGGAAAGAAGACACCCCAAGGTATTCCGTCAGGGGCACGGCGAGTTCCTATAATTTTTTATTTTTTGTCACAAGTTAGCGGAAAATGATGATTTTTCTTTTTTTTTCTTTTTTCCTTACAAAGTCTCATATTCCACCAACTTGCGACAAAAAATTAAAAATTCTAGGAACTCGCCGTGCCCCTCACGGAATACCTTGGGGTGTCTTCTTTCCAAAATGGGGTCACTTGTGGCGTAGTTATACTGCCCTGGCAATTTAGGGGCCCAAATGTGTGAGAAGTACCTTGCAATCAAAATGTGTAAAAAATGGCCTGCGAAATCCGAAAGGTGCACTTTGGAATATGTGCCCCTTTGCCCACCTTGGCTGCAAAAAAGTGTCACACATCTGGTATTGCCATACTCAGGAGAAGTTGGGGAATGTGTTTTGGGGTGTCATTTTACATATACCCATGGTGGGTGAGAAAAATATCTTGGTCAAATGCCAACTTTGTATAAAAAAATTGGAAAAGTTGTCTTTTGCCAAGATATTTCTCTCACCCAGCATGGGTATATGTAAAATTACACCCCAAAACACATTCCCCAACTTCTCCTGAGTACGGCGATACCAGATGTGTGACACTTTTTTGCAGCCTAGGTGGGCAAAGGGGCACATATTCCAAAGTGCACCTTTCGGATTTCTCTGGTCATTTTTTACACATTTCGATTGTAAAGTTCTTCTCACACATTTGTGCCCCTAAATTGCCAGAGCAGTATAACTACCCCACAAGTGACCCCATTTTGGAAAGAAGACAACCCAAGGTATTCCGTGAGGGGCATGGCGAGTTCCTAGAATTTTTTATTTTTTATCGCAAGTTAGTGGAATATGAGCCTTTGTAAGAAAAAAATAAAAATAAAAAATCATCATCATTTTCCGCTAACTTGTGACAAAAAATAAAAAGTTCTATGAACTCACTATGCCCATCAGCGAATACCTTAGGGTGTCTACTTTCCGAAATGGGGTCATTTGTGGGGTTTTTCTACTGTCTGGGCATTGTAGAACCTCAGGAATCATGACAGGTGCTCAGAAAGTCAGAGCTGCTTCAAAAAGCGGAAATTCACATTTTTGTACCATAGTTTGTAAACGCTATAACTTTTACCCAAACCATTTTTTTTTTTTTGCCCAAACATTTTTTTTTATCAAAGACATGTAGAACTATAAATTTAGCGAAAAATTTATATATGGATGTCCTTTTTATTTGCAAAATTTTACAGCTGAAAGTGAAAAATGTCATTTTTTTGCAAAAAAATCGTTACATTTCGATTAATAACAAAAAAAGTTAAAATGTCAGCAGCAATAAAATACCACCAAATGAAAGCTCTATTAGTGAGAAGAAAAGGAGGTAAAATTCATTTGGGTGGTAAGTTGCATGACCGAGCGATAAACGGTGAAAATAGTGTAGTGCCAAAGTGTAAAAAGTGCTCTGGTCATGAAGGGGGTTTTAGCTAGCGGGGCTGAAGTGGTTAATGTTGCTGTAGGCCTCTTTGTAGCCTCCCAGACCAGTTTCCTTCTCGTCTTTTCATCAATTTTGTAGGGACATCCAGTTCTTGGTAATGTCAAGGTTGTGCCATATTTTCTATGGTATATCTAATGCCTTGGAAATTATTTTGTACCCTTCTCCTGACTGATACCTTTTAACAATGAGATCCCTCTTATGTTTTGGAAGCTCTCTGCAGACCATGGCTTTTGCTGTGGGATGCAACTAAGAAAATTTCAGGAAAGACCAATTAGGAGGGTTGAACTTTATTTGGGGTTAATTAGAGGCACTTTAACGGATGGCAGGTGTATGCCTTTTTGACATGATTTTGTGTAGACTTTTTATATCCACTGTATATCGCAGGCCTCAATCAATACTTGGTGGAAGCAGGTATATCAAACCCCTTAATCAATATTTGGTGGAAGCCGTTATATCGCAGGCCTCAATCTATATTTGGTGGAAGCCAATATATCAATCCCCTCTATCAGTATTTTGTGGAAACAGGTATATAGAATCCCTTAATAAGAATTTGCTGGAAGCAGGTCTATCAAACCCCTTAATCAATATTTGGTGGAAGCCGGTGTATTGAAGGCTTCAATCTATATTTGATGGAAGCCGGTATATCATGCCCCTCTATCAATATTTTGTGAAAGCAGGCATATCAAACCCCTTAATCAGTATTTTGTGGAAGCAGGTATATAGCGCACCTATTAATCAGTTTTTGGGGGGGGCAACAGGTATATCACACCAGTTGCAATTAGTTACTTTAAAAAGAGTTTGTCCCATCTAGCTGCGGTATCTCAGCAGAACCGCACACAACTGCTGCACAATACAAATGCACTATAATGTACTTTCTATGTTAGAAGGTATATTAAAGGTATATCTGTCACGGCTGAGGATGGGGGAAACACTCAGCCGTGCGATGCTAGAAGATGTCCGGTCGCTACTCGACCAGGACGACAGAATTAGGGAGCAGGTCACCTCCTATTGCGTCCCTAACACTGACCCTGTCTCCTAGCCATATGAGCCGACCCTGATGGTAGGAGGGCTCATACTTTGGAACATGTAGTCCCTGCAAGCCCTCAGGGTGGCCCTGACTTAGGAGCAGGGTAAGACGACCTATTCCTCCTAGACACGGAGGAACAGGAGTCTCACTGGCCAAGCAGCAAGGAGAAGGGGAACATGAACAGACCTATAGATATGACAGGTGAACCAAGCAGTTCCACACTAACCTGCCCCAGACTTGCTGACTGGAACCCGTGCTCAGATACGCTGTCCACACAAACATTAAGGAGACAGCACACACATAAAGACACACAGGAACCAGGACATCCATAGCTGCAATAAAAACCAAAAGCATAAGACATCAACTAAACATCAGGGATTCGGTTTTATGACCACAAGGGTGGCCCTTACTGGAAGGATGGTAAGAGGATACCAAGAGAACGACTCCAACAACATGCCTGGAGTACCCCTCAAGCTTCTGCCATCCAGCAGGAAGCTAAATAGCCCAAGCAGCCACACCCAAACACACACTAGGAAATGAGTTTAACCCTTCCATCAACAAACCATGTAAGTGTCACTTAAAGGGGAAATGTACAGACATCAAACTCCCTTTCACCAAACATAAAAAGTGAACACTAAAACCACACGCTACCAGAGACAACCGCACGCCGTGACAGCGAGTGTCTAGCAACCGCTCAGGCCGCTCCATTGCCAACAACCTTATGTTGCCAGCGGAAACCACACGTGAGGCAAGATACAGAGCCCACACCTGTGGAAGACAACATAAGACAAACCGCTGACAAGAGCATGCGAACCAAGGAGTCACGACCACAACCATGGTCGTGACACTCCCACCCCTCAAAGCCCCCCCACCAAAAAAAAAAAAGGGGAAAACTAGTGAGGGACCCAACAAGGGGATAGGAGAAGGGGAAGAATAGGGGAACCAGCGTCATTACATGCGAGTCTCCCCTGGACTGCTGCTGGCCCCTGGAGCAACACACAGGAATCGGAGACCAGCAAAGAAACAGCCCGGGGAGACCGCACAGACACTGTGTCCAACTCTCCACTCACGTTCCCACTCCAGCAGTCACTCCTAACCAGCAAACAGCCGGAACACTAATGGAATGCTGCCAGCAGACAACCAGAGATAGGAACATGGAGAGGGACGAGGGACAACCAACACGGACACGGAAGGTAATGTGGCGGGGAAAAAGCCACCAACCGTGCCGTAAACGGTGATCCCCAAAACGCTCTCCCTCCGGAGAACACGCATGCACCCCACAACTTATGGCGAAGCATGCTGCACCCTCTTCCGAAGGTGTGTAACCGCACACCAAACAAACTACGGTGAAGGAATAACAAAGGTAAGGGGACACCAAAACAGGCAACGGTGAAGAAATGGCGGGGACTAGTCACTCACTCCGCTGTCAACGGTAGTCCCCAAAACGCTCTCCCTCCGGAGAACACGCATGCATCCCACAAACATATGGCGATGCATGCTGCACCCTCTTCCAAGGATAGGATCCAAGCAAGGAGCCATTGCAGTCATACTGTCACGGCTGAGGATGGAAAAAACCCTCAGCCATGCGATGCTAGAAGATGTCCGGTCGCTACTCGGCCAGGACGACAGAATTAGGGAGCAGGTCACCTCCTATTGTGTCCCTAACACTGTCTCCTAGCCGTATGAGCCGACCCTGATGGTAGGAGGGCTCATACTCTGGAACCTGTAGTCCCTGCAAGCCCTCAGGGTGGCCCTGACCTAAGAGCAGGGTAAGACAACCTATTCCTCCTTAAAGGGGAAGTGTACAGACATCAAACTCCCTTTCACCAAACATAATAAAAAGTGAACACTAAAACCACACGTTGCCAGAGGCAACCGCATGCCGTGACAGCGAGCACCTAGCAACCGCTTAGGCCACTCCACTGCCAACAACCTTATGTTGCCAGCGGCAACCACACGTGAGGCAAGATACAGAGCCCACACCTGTGGAAGACAACATAAGACAAACCGCTGACAACAGCATGCGAACCAAGGAGTGACGACCACAACCATGGTCGTGACAATCACACCCCTCAATCAGCTTTTTTTTTTGGGGGGGGGGGGCAACAGGTATATCACACCAGTTGCAATTAGTTATTCCAATAGCGTTTGTCCCTCTATCTAGCTGCAGTATTGCAGCAGAACCGTACACAACTGCTGCACAATTCAAATGCACTATAATATACTTTCTATGTTAGTATAAGCATATCCCACCCCTCAGTATGTCACACCTATTGATAGCACACCTATATAAGTCCTTAAACTGACTTTTGTGGCCCTATTAGCTAGCGTTGGTGTCCCTAACAGTCTGTCCCTGCTCCACACAGCAACCTCTCCCTACATTGGCAAAAAACTGAATGTAAAATGACTGCCAGATCGGTTTATTTATATGGTAGGGGGTATGTCCATGTGCTGAAACGTCTCAATTGGCTGTCATGTCCCAAGTGTTAGATTTATCATGGGTCAAAGTCTTATGACTGCTGAAAAACAAGGCAGATTATGCTCATTTGCATGTCTTTCCCATATGCCCATGTTTATGCAAATTAGTTTTTACATGACAAAACTGTATAGAAAGGTTATTGAATATTATGTTAGGACAATCGAAAAAACTTTTTGTAGCCCTAATGATATTGATCTAGGTGTGCAGGTCCACCCAAGCCATCAAACAGATGCAAAAAAAACTTTGAGGTTTACTGGTTCTCAGTCAGATGAGAGCTGGTTTGGAATATCTTATAGTGCACAAGGCTGTCGTTGTAAGGTATCCTGACTAAGCCTGTCATCTATCTCATGGATAGATTGATGGCTTGCACATACCTGGCTATTGGCACACAGCCTTTGTGTGGTTGTCTATTGTATGTCATACATAATAGGAGTCTAAGACACATCCAGCTATCCTCTTAATGCTGTTTTCCAAACCTTTTTTTATGAACCAGGAACCCTTTTCTCTTCCGAGCAGGGGGTGCCTGGTTGTCTCATATTGACTTCCATTATACTCGGGTGCTCGGCCGAGCACACGAATATAGCCATGTGTTCAGGCCGAACACCCGAATACTTTGGTGCTCGTTCATCACTAGTGACCACCTAATTTACCTCCAGCCACATTATCAATTGTTCTTTTCTATACAGTGAATATTGATAGCAGAGCTGGAGAGGGTCCAGAGGAGGGCAACTAAAGTAATAACTGGAATGGGGCAACTATAGTACCCTGAAAGATTATCAACATTAGGGTTATTCACTTTATAAAAAAGATGACTGAGGGGAGATCTAATTACTATGTATAAAAATATCAGGGGACAGTACAGAGATCTTTCCCATCATCTATTTATCCCCAGGACTGTGACTGTGATGAGGGGACATCCTCTGCGTCTGGAGGAAAGAAGGTTTGTACACAAACATAGAAAAGGATTCTTTACGGTAAGAGCAGTGAGACTGGAACGTTCTGCTTGAGGAGGTGGTGATGGTGAGTACAATAAAATAATTCAATAGTACAATTGCCTGATTGGAGTCAGGAAGGGATTTTTTCCCCTTTAAGTGGGGAAAATTGGCTTCTACCTCACAGGGATTTTTTTTGCCTTCCTCTGGATCAACTTGCAGGATAACAGGCTGAACTGGATGGACAAATGTCTTTTTTGGCCTTATATACTATGTTACTATGTTATGTTACGAAGAACATTTCTTTCTGAGTAGCGGGCGTAATGACGAGGAACAGCGATGGTGCTGTCCCCATTATTGAACCCATCATATACTGCGTTCATTGCTGATCGTGGCATCTGAGAAGACCAATAAGGGTCCTCAGGGGTTAATCTGTTAAAAAAGATAACCTTATCCACCACAGCCATCTTGATTGAAGATCCAGCATGAAATATTGCACGGTTTGTGATGACAAGAGGGGGTTTTCAGCATGACAGGTGGCATCATCACACCCAGATGGACAAAGTAGTTCTCCACCAGTGTACAAAACATCATTTTTTCTCAAGATGATTGTGGCATTGATCAGTGAGGATTGTCTCACACCTGCGGCCAAGGCCAATGAATAGATCTGCCATTGCTGACTGGCCATTTTATTGCCTGCTTCATCATGCCATAGCCATTGTCTGCCTGCCTACCATCATATTCTGTACTTTATGAATATTGTTGCTGCCACCAATGCAGCTGCTGCCATTGTCATTACCCCTACCCAGCCGTCACTACCACTACTACTCCTACTGCCATGTATGTTCCATGCTGTAATGCTACTGCTGCTGTTTCTGTCGGATGCCACTATTACTCGTACACAACCTAGACCTTACTCTTTTTACATCCACACTGTACTTCTGCTGCTTCCAAATGAAAGGGAGCATTTTTCCATGCCTGCACAGAACAAGCCACTGTTTCTTCTGACAATTAAGACTTGTGTGTATAAATATGGGCATCATTTTCAGATACTTGTTCCCAACAAGCCACTGTTGTATTAATAATACTGTGTATGTTTAAACACTATCTGCCCCCAATGAGGGACAATTTTTATAATGTTTGTAATGTTAAAAAGCATAACAAATGCAATGGTGCAGTGTGTTTTTAAGCATTTTGTCTGTTAACACATTCAAGTTTACCTTTAGCTATATATGTCTGTGTCCCTTTGACATTGTTTTCCTATTGCTTTTATTGCATTAAGTAGCTTGGGGGGAAGGGGGAAGAGCAAACATAAAATAAAATAAAAAGACAAGAGAAAAATATGAGTCATAGGAGACCTCAGAGTGTTGTATACCAATTTCCAAGCCAATTAAAGCAGTTTTGATTCGGGGTAGAATTGATTCGGACATAGATATTTAGTTTGTTCTGCCAAATGCCTGTTAGCATTAATTAAATCCAGGACAAGAATAATGAGATGAGCTGCATTAAGAAAAGGTTTGTACACAGTTTCAAATCTGTAGATAGCAGGGAACTAGCTGGAACAGTGTCAGCAGTCTTTTCACTGTTTTCTAATCACTAAAATAAAGCTAATGCATAAGGCCGGATTTACTTATAAAATGTAGTCAATGTAAACTTAGGTAGGCAGAGTAAAGATTTGCCAAATTTATCACAGTGGATTTTTCTGGATGATACATTTTCCGCATGGTTAAAAAGAATTCCCCTCGCCCTCCCCCCTGAATTAACTGTGATTAACCACAGATTTTGGAAAGATAAATTCAATTTCACTATCTACACCCTGGCATAATTACTGCCAGACCTGTAGAATCAAGAAATAGAACCTGTCTGACAACAATAAGTAGGCTAAAAGATCTCAAAAAGCAGCACATCATGCCCTCATTTGAAGAAATTCAAGAGATGAGAAAAAAAGTAATTGACATCTATCAGTTTGGAAAAGGTTACAAAGCCATTTCTAAGGCTTTGGGACTCCAGCAAACCACAGTGAGAGCTAGTATCCACAACTGGAGAAAACATAGAAGAGCCGTGAACTTTCCCAAGAGTGGCTGGCCTAACAAAATTACTCCAACAGTGCATCGACAACTCATCCAGGAGGTCAAAAAAGAACCCAGAGCAACATCTAAAGCACCTTAGGCCTCACTTGCTTCAGTTAAGATCAGTGTTTATGATTGAACAATAAGAAAGAAACTGTGCAAAAATGGTATCCATTGGCTAGTTCCAAGGTGAAAACCACTGCTGAACAAAAAGAACACAAAGGCCCGTCTGACATTTGCCCAAAAAGTTTTAATAATCCTCAAACCTTTTGGGAAAATATTCTGTGGACTGATGATACAAAAGTGGAACTTTTTTGAAGGTGTGCGTCCCACACAGCATTTCAGAAAAGAACATTGATAGTCAAACAATGTGGTGGTAGTGTGCTGGTCTAGAGCTGCTTTGCTTGCTTCAGGACCTGGACGACTTGCTGTAATTGATGGAACCATGCTCTATACCAGAAAATCCTGAAGGAATATACAATGGGGGTATATCGCTAGGGTATGCCCCCATTGGTTTATAGGTGTGGGTCCCGCATCTACATTGAGAATGGAGCCTCAAAAGTGTTAGGGAGCACACTGTGCATGCACAGTCGCCCTCCATTCATTTTCTATGGGGCTGACGAAAATAGATGAGAGCTAACTCGGCTATTTCCGTCAGGCCCATAGAAGTGAATAGGAGCTGTGGCCGGTCACATTCACTTGGATAGCACACTTGGTGATGGCTGGACATGCCCCCATTGTCTGTGATGAGACAACCCTTTTAAGTTCAAGTGTCCTTGGGTTCTGCAGTAGGATAATGATCCAAAGCACACCATCAAGTCCACCTCTGAAAGGCTGAAAAAAAAACCAATATGAACATTCTGGAGTGGCCTAGTCAAAGTCCGGACTTAAATCGGATTGAGATTCTGTGGCATGACCTTAAACAGGCCGTTCATGCTCGAAAACCCTCCAATGTGGCAGAATTGACACAATTCTGCAAAGGGTGACACCATCAGATATTAGGTTCAGGGAGCAATTACTTTTTCCCATAGGGCTAGGTTGGTTTGGATAGCTTTTTTCCCTTAATAAATGAAATAATCATTTAAAAACTGCATTTTTGTATTTACTTGTTTTTTTATATTCAAATTATTTTGATAATCTGAAACATTTAAGTGTGACAAAAACACAAAAAATCTGTAAGGGTGCAAATAATTTTTCACAGCACTGTGTATGTGAGTGTTTTTTGCAAACTAAGGCAGGTTTCTGGGGCATTTAGCTTAGTAACTTTACCCCACTGTTTTGATGCAAACTACATATAATAAGTGATTGCATCTTACAGTCATCAATAAAGATGCTAGCAATTATGGTTAAGGTTTTACACATACACTTCTTAATATTGATGGGGAAAATGTTGCAGATACATTATTATTGTTATTTTTGTTTACAGGTGCATAACCTCTTGGGTACTGTTTTCACATCATTTGAAAAGGCAAATGCCCTTTGGGAGGGAGTCATTTGTTCTCTCTGTCATTCACCATGTTGGATGCATGTCTATGAAGAGCCTGGTGCATCATGCAGTAGCTTCACTGTGCCTGCGTACATCTGTACATAGAGTGTGATAAACTGGCCAGAAGAGGGATACAATCTACCTTGTGAAATATCACAAATAACTTATTAATTCAGTCAAGATGTGATTTTGCTTTTATTAGAGACTATCCATTGTCAAAATTTTTATTTTATTTTTTGTCTACAAAATTGTAGAATGATTTGGTACAAAAGCCAATTTGATATACTTAAGGTCTAGAAGATGTCAAGTATTTATTACTATTGTGAGTACCTCCTTGAGCACAAATGGTGGTATTAGCAATTAGTATAAAACCCTGATCTAGACAGGTTTAATAGAGGGGGGTAGCTGAGGTTCAGCTTCTAGTAAATGCAATTCATCTGAAATCACAGCTTGTTCTGAATGTATTTGTGGTGCAAATCAGTTTTCATATAGGGACCAACGTGAGCCACTATGATGTTTCTTCTTCCTAGGAGGCTTTAATTCTTCTCTCTGAAGCCATGGTTTGGTCTTGATGATGGGACACCATGACTACTTGCTGCATGAGGTTCACAGCAATTAGACATAGCAGTGTGTAATGTCAGCTATAAAGTAGCACTCCCACAAAAATGTGTATTCTCTTACCTGTTGGAAAGGTACATGATGTAAATTGTAGTGAAGGTAATCTTCTTACCAGTGACTGTATTTGTGAGTTATAACCTCCCTTTTACATAGTAACATAGTACATAAGGCCGAAAAAAGACATCTGTCCATACAGTTCGGTCTGTTATCCTGCAAGTTGATCCAGAGGAAGGCAAAAAACAAACAAAAAAATACCCTGTGAGGTAGAAGCCAATTTTCCCCACTTTAGGGGAATACAAAATTCCTTCCCGACTCCAATCAGGCAATCAGAATAACTCCCTGTATCAACGACCCCTCTCTAGTAGCTATAGCCTGTAATATTATTACGCTCCAGAAATACATCCAGGCCCCTCTTGAATTCCTTTATTGTACTCACCATCACCACCTCCTCAGGCAGAGAGTTCCATAGTCTCACTGCTCTTACCGTAAAGAATCCTCTTCTATGTTTGTGTACAAACCTTCTTTCCTCCAGACGCAGAGGATGTCCCCTCGTCACAGTCACAGTCCTGGGGATAAATAGATGATGGGAAAGATCTCTGTACTGACCCCTGATATATTTATACATAGTAATTAGATCTCCCCTCAGTCGTCTTTTTTTTAAAGTGAATAACCCTAATTTTGATAATCTTTCTGGGTACTGTAGTTGCCCCATTCCAGTTTACAGGAGCCCAGAACTGTACACAGTACTCCATGTGCGGTCTGACTACCGATTTGTAAAGTGGTAGGACTCTGTTCTTATCACTGGCATCTATGCCCCTTCTGATGCAACCCATTATCTTATTGGCCTTGGCAGCAGCTGCCTGACACTGGTTTTTGCAGCTTAGTTTGCTGTTTATTAAAATTCCTAGATCGTTTTCGATGTCAGTGTTACCGAGTGTTTTATCATCTGGTATGTACGGGTGACTTGCATTTTTCCTTCCCATGTGCATAACTTTACATTTATCAGTGTTAAACCTCATCTGCCACTTATCTGCCCAAGCCTCCAGTCTATCCAGATTCCTCTGTAGTAGTATACTGTCCTCTTCAGTGTTAATTACTTTACACAGTTTAGTGTCATCTGCGAAAATTGATACTTTACTATGCAAGCCTTCTACAAGATCATTAATAAATATATTGAAGAGAATAGGGCCCAATACTGACCCCTGAGGTACCCCACTAGTGACAGTGACCCAATCTGAGTGTGTACCGTTAATAACCACCCTCTGTTTTCTATCATTGAGCCAGTTACTTACCCACATACAGACGTTTTCTCCCAGTCCGAGCATTCTCATTTTATATACTAACCTTTTATGTGGTACAGTGTCAAATGCTTTGGAGAAGTCCAGATTGATTCGCCGCTGTCAAGTCTAGAACTTACCTCCTCATAGAAACTGATTAAATTAGTTTGGCATGACCAATCCCTCACAAAGCCATGCTGATATGGCATTATTTGCTTATTTCCGTTGAGATGCTCTAAGATAGCATATCTCAGAAAACCTTCAAACAGTTTACCCACAACAGATGTTAAACTTACTGGCCTATAGTTTCCAGGCTCTGTTTGTGTCATGTGACCAACACTCTGCCTGAAGTCTGCTACTTCTCTATTCATTCCTATGAGACTGACACTGAGGCTCTCAAAGGAATATATAGAGAAACTGGCTTCTTGTCCACAGATAAGATAGTGTGTTATTTGGAGAGTCAGTATTGGTCACATTACATAGTCGAGAATCAGAAGGGGGGTTATAACACAAAGTCACTATTAACAAGATTACCTTCACTACAGTTTACATCATGTACCTTTCTAACAGGTCAGAGAATAAACATTTTTATGGGAGTGCTTCTTTAAGTGATCTTGACGGTAAGCCACTACAGCAAATCCATTGATTGGTTATTTCACATGAGATGAGTTTCCTGGTTTCTTGTCTGCATTTCTGTGGATTTTGTGAGTTTGAAATTACCTACTATTTAATACTCTCTGAGGCAACTCTAGTCTAGGTCTTTGACCCTGCCTTCTGACACCAAATTTGATTCTGATTTTACCTGTCCAGTTACCAACATGGATCTACTCTGACTACTTCTTTAGCCCAGCTGACTGGTGTCTACCTGGCTATTCTGAACTGTCCCGGGGACTGCAACCTGGGTATCTGACTTGTAATGTGAATACCTCCTTGTTGGGTCTAAGAATAAAGAATAGTTAGCCTGTCTAACCTGTGCCTATCTAATAGTATCCTGGAACTGTTCCCTGTGCTTGCTGTTAATACTCTCAAATCCGAATTGGTTACACTTCTTGCTCTGCAAATGTGTATTCCAGTCCAAATGCCAGTAGATTATTTATAATGCATTGCGCATGATGTAGAAAAAAAGCTATAGTGGATCTGCCATTTTTCTCCTCTCTACCAAAAAATAAATAAAAATACAAAGAGTAAAAAATTTGGGGGTTTCAGCCCGCACAACCCCTAGCAGGTGCACATTGCTATGGCGAAATACAGATACAAACACAAAAACACAAATGCAATCGCACTCTGCAACCAGCACTCTGCCATGCCTCTATGCTGGATGTTGGATAAGGCATTGGTGTACATTTTGGCCAAAGCGTAATAAGCCACTCACCACGTCAAGGTCACCTTCATGAGTGGTCCCTAACACTAGTTACTACCTGTTATGGGCCACGACAGCCACACAAAGACCAGGGAGCGCAGGTACAGCATGCATGCCAAGCACACTCTGCTTTTTTTTTTTTTTTTTAATTAGTCTTTATTTTGTTTTACAAAAACATAGAGTTAATACATAGACCAATATCAATCACCCTAGTATATAAGTTGTAACAATAAACATCATATCCATCGCATCTATGTATATAATATACGAATCATAAACATCCTTCCCCCCCCCCCCATTGGCTGCTGTTCCCCTCAATTCAGTAAAATACAGCATACAACACATACATTAGATATTTCTATGTGGCTCTGCGTGCAACTCTCCGATTCCTTTCACTATCCTCGTAAATTTTAATTTGTTGAAGGTATGAACCCCACTCCCTTGACGAGGGCTGGGAAGCAGAGCCCCAATACCTGACCACTATAGCTTTCGCTACCATCAATCCCCTCATCCAAATCCGCCTAACCTGAGGGGGAACTTCCGTTTCCGAAGTATAGTCTCCAAAGATCACTATCGGGATCCCCGGATTATAGTTCATAGAGGATTCCTTTTGTAAAGCAAAGAAAACCTCTTCCCAATATTTTCTTATTTTACTACAACTCCAAAGCATATGTGCAAAATCAGCGTTCACGTATCCACATTTAGGGCAACAACAGTCCCGATCCCTATTTTGGGGGAACTTTCCTTGGGTTTTGGGCGTATAATACAGTCTATGAAGGATCTTAAATTGGATCAATCTATGAGCACTGGAAACTGACGCCTTTCTCACATTCCTGTAAATAGTAGGCCACTGTAAAGGGGGGCAATTCAACTCTTGCTCCCATTTACCTGGGGCCTTAAAAGGTGTTACAGTAGCCAGTGCCAATCGGAGTTTAGCATATAATCGGGATAGTTTCACCTTCTGGTCCTTCTGAGCGTCACAATAATCAAAAAATATATTCTCTTGTGGAAATATACGGCCCCTATTCCTAGAGGCTTCAAATACATGTTTCAAACGTGCATACATGAATAAATCTAATGGTGAAGTATCAATTAATCCAAATTCCGAAGGTGATTTAAATCGACCTAAATAAAATAGGTGAGACACCCTATTGATGCCATTACGTGTCCAATAACCAAACTCTGTAATTTTAAAAAATTCCTCCAGCTCCCCATTCCCCCACAGAGGAGTGAAAACAAATGGGCCGGAAACTTTGAGAAGCTCCTTCAGCCTATTCCACACCCTGTATTGAGAAAGGGATCAACAAGGTTTTTCTCATTCCCATAGACCCAGTTTCTAAACATGAAAAAATATTTTCTATTGGTTTGTCCATGACTTTATTCAAATACCGTAAAAGTAAACTCTCTTTCCAGTTACAACACCGCTGAATCTGTGTACAAAAATAATAACCTTGAAAAAAAGGAAGTGACAGCCCACCATCTGCCTCCGACAACCATAGATATCTCTGCTTTATATGCACCCTCTTCCTGCCCCAAATTAGATCATTAATCAAAGTCTCCAATCTATAAAAGAAAATATCCTCTATCCAAATGGGAGAAGCACACATCGGAAACAAAACTATAGGCAAAATAACCATCCTGATCAGTGCGATTCGATCTATCTGTGCCAGTATCAATTTCCGCCAGGCACCAACCTTAGTCCTCACCTTATCCAGCGCTGGGGCCAGATTGAGCTCACAATATCTACTTATAGGAACCCCTATCTTAATCCCCAAATAATCTAAGGTATCATTAGGAGCCAAAACACGAACTCGGCTCCCTACATCTACAGCTTTCCGGTTCAGCGGGAGGAGCGATGACTTTGCCCAGTTAATCATATAACCTGATAATTTACCATAGTATTCTATTACCTCTATGACATATGGAAGGATTTTCCAACCCTGATCTAAAAACAGAATCACGTCATCTGCATATAGGCTTATTTTATCGCTGACTCCCGCCACCCCAAAGCCGTCTATACCCCTCTCTAAGCGGATCTGACAAGCCAACGGTTCTATAAAGAGGGCGAAGAGGAGGGGAGACAGGGGAAAACCCTGTCTCATCCCTCTCCGCATCATGACAGGAGAAGTAGTAATACCATTGATATTAATATATGCAGCCGGCTGTTCATATAACATTTGAGTCATTCCCAAGAATGAGTTCCCAAGACCAAAATGAGACATTGTAGCCCACAGAAAAGACCACTCCATCCTGTCAAACGCCTTTGCGGCGTCTAATGACAGGATGGAGTGGTCCACACTACCCCCCACAGACAAATTCAAAAACACCCTATATATACTGGACTGGATATGGCGGCCCGGGATAAAGCCCGTCTGGTGAGGATGGACCAGATCAGCTATAACCCTCTTCAATCGACAAGCAAGAATTTTGGCAAAAATCTTGTAGTCCGTATTTAAAAGCGATATAGGTCTATATGACCCCACATCGCATGGATCCTTATCCTTCTTTAGGACCAAAACCATCACTGCCTCTCTGAATGATGGCGGTAGAGAGCCAAGTACGCAGGATTCATTGAAGACCCGAAGAAGGATTGGAAGGAGAGACCTGGCATGGTACCTATAGATTTCGAAAGGTAATCCATCTAGTCCAGGAGAAGAACTAAACTTTAAAGTCGGAAGAACCGCTTGGAGTTCCTCCAGAAGGATGGGGGAGTCCAGTATTTCTCTATCCTGAATAGTTAATTGGGGAAGCGCCAGTTGTTGGAGATATTGGTCCATATCGGTACGACTAAACATAGACTCAGATTCATAGAGGGTAGAGTAATATTTCACAAATTCTTCTCTAATCTCTTCTGCGGATCTCACTCCAACTCCCTGTAGGTTCCTAATTTCTTTTATACTAGTATCCTCTCTCTGGTTGGCCACCAAACGAGCCAAAAACCTACCTGTTTTACCAGACTCGCAAAAACGATTCTGGCCCTGAAATAACAGCTTGTGGTGTGCTTTTTTATATAAAAGTGTCTTAAGCTGAGAGTTAGCCTCCTTTAATTGAGTGATGAAATGTTCATTATGACTGTCAATCAGTGCGCCCCGTAAACTCCTTATTGAATCTGTCAATTGATTTTCCCTCTGTCGTGTTTCCTTTCTAAACCTATGAATTTTGTTAAAATATAAACCTCTAATATGGGCCTTCAACGCGTCCCATACATGATGAATATGAGTTGAGCCTACGTTGAAGCCCCAAAATTCCTGAATATCCTGGTCTATTCGGGATTGCTCCCCAATCACCTCAAGCCAATGCGAATTCAATTTAAAAGTTCTTCCTACGGATGGAGCCTCCACAAACACAATCAGAACTGGGGAATGATCCGAGATTCCATGGGGTTCATACCTCATCCTCTGGATCCGACCGCACAGGTCCCAACTTGCAAAAGCCAAATCAATACGGGACATAGACCCGTATGACTGGCTAAAACATGAGAAAATTTTCTTATTGCCATATAGGTAGCGCCAGATATCTACCAGCGCCAGCTCCTGGCACACAGCAGTTAACGGGGACCCACTGCGACCGTGCCCAGAGAGTGTAGAGAACCGATCCAACTCAGGGTCCGGGACTGCATTAAAATCCCCCACCACCAATAAAGAACATTGATTTTTGGTAGATATATATTGACCTAAATGGGAAAGGACCGTTGCTTTAAATGGAGGGGGGATGTAAATAAACGCCAATATCACCTCCTGTCTTTTCCAATACCCATGTAAAAATACATATCGCCCTTCTTTATCAATGGAACTATATAGCGGCTGGAACTCCATCCCTCGATGAATATACACACTAACACCTCTTGCATAAGAGGAATAACAAGCGTGGTACTCCAAAGAGGCCCATTTCCTTTTCAATGTATAAATCCTATCAACTGTTGCATGGGTCTCTATTACTGCCACAATTGTGGGCTGATGGCGGACCACACGGTCAAAGACCACCGTCCTCTTCACTCTGTCTCCCAGCCCTCTCACATTCCAACATAAGATATTACACGGCATATCATATGAGTAGAGGTATCGCTAATCTCAGCGGAGAGGCACACAAAACCACATGACAGAGAACAGCAGCCAATCCCTCCCTAAAACCCACCCCCAAACAGCCCCCTGCATGGTTAACAAGGCATTTTACAATACCCATCAACCTCTCACCTACCACCAAACCTCCCCCCCTCTTTATACTATTTCATAGACCCCTAGAATCCAACCATTGCGCCGCCTCCGCCTGTGTAATAAAAAAGTGAACAGAATCATTGTGTACCACTCTTAATTTAGCAGGATATAGCATTGAGTACTTAATCTTAGCTGAAATCAATCTTTTTTTAACTTCAAAAAAGGTTCTTCTTTTGTTTTGGGTCTCTCGGGAGAAATCCGGAAATATTGATATCAGATTACTGTCAAAATATATTTCTGAAATTTCTCTTTTGCGTCTAAGAACCCAATCACAATCCTTAGAACATACAAATTTTGCTAAAATTGCTCTAGCGGGGGCACCTGGGGGGGGTTTTAAAAGGAATTCTATGGGCCCTTTCTACACAAAAGGAGGATACGTCATAGTCTGAACCCAAACTTTCTACCAACCACTTCTGAACAAAATTCGGCGGGTTATCCTGTTCTACCCCTTCTGGGAAACCTACTAATCTCAGATTATATCTACGAGACCTATCCTCTAGCTCTACCACTTTCCTTCTTAACCAAGCACGGTCTTCATCTACCTCTTCTAGTCTGTTCTTTAATACCCCATTCTCTACAGTAACAGAGTTAACTGTGGTTTCCAATTCCTTAACCTTTAACCTTTAACCTCATTTCGTCTCTTATTATAGTGACGTCCCCTTGTACCACTGCAAGGGAAGAGGCCAGGTCTGCAACCGAAAAACTAGTAGCGTTTACCACTCCCAGTATATCCTGCAATTTATTATTAATGCTCTCAAAGCCTTCACTGTGGGGGGAGCTGGTCTTTAATAATACCTGTTCTAACCGATCCGTATTGTCTGAACCTGACTCCACCTGAGGAACAGATCTCTGTACCCCTCCTCTAGTTTTGGGTGGTGGTGACTTCAAAAATTTATCTAATCAAGCCTGTGGGCTCCCCCCAGATCCACCATTTGGGGAGGTCAGTCCAGCTGATTTACGATATTTTGGCGGCATTTCTATCTCTGACAATATATTGCTACCACATAGAAAATTCCCAAACAACAATATCTCATATATATAATTACAGAGCCCCACCCATCAAAGTTAGGAGGGTCAGATACTTATCAACTATACAGGACAGACAAAGACATGAGTGCCAAGACAATGCAAAAAGCCGGAGCCCTTGGGCCGTACAAACTATCTGGTTACTCCCCCCAGGTAACAGGGTAAAATATAATTACCAACCGATATGTAGCAGTAATACAGATATAGATGGAACACACCCCAGTTACAGTCCAGACGTATTATCCAGACTCAGCTTTGAAGAGTATGTTTCCTGCTGGATGCCCAATAGGCACATCTTCTAAAGATCAGTCTGGAGACACCAAAGTTTGGCTTTTTCCCCTCTCAGAAGCAATATCGGAGCGCCCCAAGAATTTTCCAACTGACACTTTGGCTGTAGGAGGGCCAGTTCATCTAAAAGAGGGAGCAGGGCCCAATGAGGTTTGTAGAGCACAGAGGGTAGTTGTTGCCCTTAATTTTCCATCATACCCTGTCGTATCCCATAGAGAGAGGGGCAGTTCCCCTGAGGACACAACCTCAAATTCCAACAACCAGAAACTAAAACAGTCGATAGCCCCAGGGCTCAGAGGTATCCACCAGCAATCACCAATAATATCAGCAAATTCGCAGAATCGCAGATTTGGATTTGGAGTAGGACATCCAATTCATCCGCAAAGCATCTGGCACCGAACCCCTACTCCATCCATACAAGTTGTAGCCCAATTATCTAGGCCTTACTTTAGCGCCGACATCCAGCACATCACAGATAGCATGTAGTAGATCACATCAGAAAAATGAGCATCGGATGACGGAGCAAACATGACAGAGCAGGCAGTGTAGAGCAGGTCCCCAGGTATCAGCAAACAGCAGACAGCAGGATAAAGCCAGGTCTGCAATCTACCAAGTGGCTTACCAGCTCTTAGGCCCAACGCCCAGCACCTCCAGGACAGCGGAACGCCATTCAGCTGGTAAACAGCAAGTCCCACCTGCAGCCGACCGAAAGCAGGGGATCAGGCCAGGACACAGGGCACGCGGCGCACGAAAGTCCACCGGATATTCGCCGGTTATTCGCCCGATATTCGCCGGAGGCACCCGGCGGCAGAGTAAGGATCCAGCCACCTCCCATCTACTCCATCTGGATTCGGCTCACCATGTCTGGCCAGGGGGCGGCAATTTCCTGCGGCTCCAGATACATCGAGGAACGAGGCAGGGAGCGAGCGAGGGGAGAGGGCGGCCGGGGGAGGAGCGCGGCAAACCTACGTCATGCCGCTACGTATTCCTGCTTTTAATCCCGTCCGGTGCCATTACAGCTTTCATTTTATCCAGGGATGCAAGTACCAACATGCATGCTGAGCCCACTATATACTTCTCCTGGAGCCAAATGGCTACTGGTAGGTGCTCTATAAGCAGACTCAGTTTTATACTGACTTTAAAACCAGCCTCCAGGGCAGACAAACTGGTCAGGTGTGCATGACTGCTTGGAGATCGCCACGCCTCCAATATATACTACAAAGAAAAAAATGTAGGGGTTTCAGCCCGCACAACCATATGCAGTTGCAGAATGCCATGGCGAAATACAGATACAAACGCAAAAACACAAATGCAATCGCACTTAGCAAACCAGCACTCTGCCCTGCCTCTATGCTGGATGTTGGATAAGGAATTGGTGTACCTTTTGGCCAAAGCGTAATAAGCCACTCACCACGTCAAGGTCGCCTTCATGAGTGGTCCCTAACACTAGTTCCTACCTGTTATGGGCCACGACAGCCACACAAAGTCCAGGGAGCGCAGGTACAGCATGCACACCAAGCACACTCTGCTTTTAACCCCGTCCGGTGCCATTACAGCTTTCATTGGATCCAGGGATGCAAGTACCAACATGCATGCTGAGCCCACTATATGCTTCTCTTGGAGCCAAATGGCTACTGGTAGGTGCTATATAAGCAGACTCAGTTTTATACTGACTTTAAAACCAGCCTCCAGGGCAGACAAACAGGTCAGGTGTGCATGACTGCTTGGAGATCGCCACGCCTCCAATATATACTACAAAGAAAAAAATGTGGGGGTTTAAAGTCAGTATAAAATTGCATTTGTGTTTTTGCGTTTGTATCTGTATTTCGCCATGGCAATCTGCAACTGCATAGGGTTGTGCGGGCTGAAACCCCCACATGTTTTTCTTTGTAGTATATATTGGAGGCTTGGCGATCTCCAAGCAGTCATGCACACCTGACCAGTTAGTCAGGTGTGGAGGCTGGTTTTAAAGTCAGTATAAAACTGAGTCTGCTTATATAGCACCTACCAGTAGCCATTTGGCTCCAGGAGAAGTATATAGTGGACTCAGCATGCATGTTGGTACTTGCATCCCTGGATCCAATGAAAGCTGTAATGGCACTGGACGGGGTTAAAAGCAGAGTGTGCTTGGCGTGCATGCTGTACCTGCGCTCCCTGGACTTTGTGTGGCTGTCGTGGCCCATAACAGGTAGGAACTAGTGTTAGGGACCACTCATGAAGGCGACCTTGACGTGGTGAGTGGCTTATTACGATTTGGCCAAAATGTACACCAATTCCTTATCCAACATCCAGCATAGAGGCAGGGCAGAGTGCTGGTTTGCAGAGTGCGATTGCATTTGTGTTTTTGCGTTTGTATCTGTATTTCATCATGGCAATCTGCACCTGCATAGGGTTGTGCGGGCTGAAACCCCCACATTTTTTTATTTGTAGTATATATTGGAGGCGTTGCGATCTCCAAGCAGTCATGCACACCTGACCAGTTTGTCTGCCCTGGAGGCTGGTTTTAAAGTCAGTATAAAACTGAGTCTGCTTATATAGCACCTACCAGTAGCCATTTGGCTCCAGGAGAAGTATATAGTGGGCTCAGCATGCATGTTGGTACTTGCATCCCTGGATCCGATGGAAGCTGTTATGGCACCGGACAGGGTTAAAAGCAGAGTGTGCCTGGCGTGCATGCTGTACCTGCGCTCCCTGGACTTTGTGTGGCTGTCGTGGCCCATAACAGGTAGAAACTAGTGTTAGGGACCCCTCATGAAGGCGACCTTGACGTGGTGAGTGGCTTATTACGCTTTGGCCAAAATGTACACCAATTCCTTATCCAACATCCAGCATAGATGCAGGGCAGAGTGCGATTGCATTTGTGTTTTTGCGTTTGTATCTGTATTTCGCCATAGCAATCTGCACCTGCATAGGGTTGTGCGGGCTAAAACCCCCACATTTTTTTCCTTGTAGTATATATTGGAGGTGTTGCGATCTCCAAGCAGTCATGCACACCTGACCAGTTAGTCTGCCCTGGGGGCTGGTTTTAAAGTCAGTATAAAACTGAGTCTGCTTATATAGCACCTACCAGTAGCTATTTGGCACCAGGAGAAGTATAAAGTGGGCTCAGCATGCATGTTGGTACTTGCATCCCTGGATCCAATGAAAGCTGTAATGGCACCGGACGGGATTAAAAGCAGAGTGTGCTTGGTGTGCATTCTGTACCTGCGCTCCCTGGACTTTGTGTGGCTGTCATGGCCCATAACAGGTAGGAACTAGTGTTAGGGACCACTCACGAAGGCGACCTTGACGTGGTGAGTGGCTTATTACGCTTTGGCCAAAATGTACACCAATGCCTTATCCAACATCCAGCATAGAGGCAGGGCAGAGTGCTGGTTTGCAGAGTGCGATTGCATTTGTGTTTTTGCGAAAATACAAAGAGTATTCAATAATTTATATCTATCTTAAAATGGTACCTTACTACATGAACACAAAATAAAACAGTTTTGGCTCTTGGTGATGGGACAACATTTTATTTTTTTCATGAAACATATTGTTATTGTGCAAAGTACTAAAATAAAAAAATGTAAATTGTAAAGTAAAAAAATATATTAAAATTTGGTATCACTATATTTGTGCCAACTGCCAACCCATAAAAAGGTAACCTGTTATTTTGCCACATAATAAACAGCGTAAAAAAATTATAATGAATCCAATTTGTGCCAAATCGATTTGATTATCTCTCTTGAAAATAGACTGGATCTGAAGGGTTGAAGGATTCACAAACATAAATGTTATGGCTGTAGGTGTGGACCCATGATGCCAAGCCACTGGGGATCAGAGACCCCACGGAGAAGCATCAAGAGGATGGGCAATACTTGTAATCAGGAAACAGGCAGTGGTCAGGACGGGCAGAGTTTGTGCAAATCTGTAATTCAGTCCATAGGTCATGGCAGCTGGCACATGGTAAAAACATTGAACAAGCAGAGGATAATACACAGATGGTATAATGAATTGTGGATATTTTGCAAGGTCTAGCAAAAACTAACAGAACTCGTTGATCAGGTAAGGGGTGGACACACAGCAAAGAATATAGAGCAGATAAATCACCCCTAACCAGCCAGCACACAGAGCCAAGGAGGATTAACCTTTACAGTACTGCAACCAAGGTGAGATACACTTAATAGTAGAACCAATTCACACACAGGCAGCTGGTGCCCAATGCGCACTGAACAACAGCTACAAGAACCGCCATTGTAACAATTAGAGATGAGCAAAGTATTCCAAAATTCATTTCGTCTGCTTTGCTGAATTTCACAAAAACATTTGTTTTGTGACAAATTATTTTGTCACAAAGCGCATCTCTTTGTAGGTAATGGGTGCAGTGACAGGGAGCTGCAATTGTGCCAATCCTCATAATTGTACCCCTTAGATGCTGCGTTCATAGCTGATTGCAGCATCTGAAAGTAATAACAGAGTGTTACATTAAAAAAAAAAATAAATCATACTTAGTTCATCCATTTGCTCACAACAGGCCAACTGACACCATCTTGATCTTGAAGATCTGTCATGAAATCTCACGTGGCCCGTTATGACATCATACGTCACCGCTAGAGATGAGCGAATTTTTCAAAAATTCGATTCGGCCGGTTTGCTGAATTTTAAGAAAAAATTTGGTTTGATCGGAATTTTTTTGCGGCGAATCGCATTGAAAAATGGCTATTTCTGTAATGAGGGGCCGGCGACCCGCGCTTCCTTCGCAGCACCACCTGCACCCTTAGCAAAGCGAGGGACAGGGACGTAGCCTACGTCTTCATCTCCATGACAGCAGGCGAGTTGCAGGAGAGCCGAGCACCGATAATGATGATCGGTGCTCAGCTGAGTTGGGCTGCTGTGAGTCACGTGACGCCGGCCATGTCATGTGAATCACCAACCAGGACTATTTAAAAAGGCAGCCTTCTGGCCACAGGTAAACTGTGAATAAGGTCTTTTCATTTGCCAAGTTCTCTGTACTGGTTTGCATTGTACCTTGACCTCGGCTCTGTTTGCTTGACCCCGCTTCTGCTGTTTCCTCTGTATTGACGTGACCTCCTGGCATTCGGACCTCGGCTTGTGTTTGTCGTGATTTGGTTATTCCTTTGTACTGATGTGACCTCCTGGTACTGACCTTGGCTTGTTTTGACCTTGCTTACTCTTTTATATGTAGCTTTTGCCCTGTATTTTGACCGCTGCTTAAATTTGCATTGTTTGTGAATTTACCCCCCGTGCCTGCATGTCACTTTGTTTATTATTTTCTCCAGGTTCATTGTTCCCTTTAAGGCCCAGCACGTAGATAAGTTTAGGGAACGTCATCCAGTTGTACACTGGACGCAAGTAGGCAGGGACAAAGCTGTGGGTTGAGCTCAGGGCTGTGCACGCTCTCCCCTTCCGTGACAGATTCACAGGCCTTACTCCATTATGGATCCAATACGAGTGCTCACTGATCAGGTCCATAACCTCGCACAAATAGTACAGGAATTGGGGGCAAGATTAAAGCAACAGGAGTGAGTTCAGACCCTACCTGCACCTACTATACCTGCACAGCACATTGAACCGCATGTTAAGTTGCCGGATTGGTTTTCTGGTGACCGCAAATGCTTCCTTGCATTTAAGGAGAGCCGTCGGCTGTATTTCCGCTTATGCCCCTATTCGTCTGGCTCTGATCAGCAGAAGGTTGGGATCGTGATATCTCTATTACAAGGTGACCCACAGGAAAGGGCATTTTCCCTGCCTACTGACTCCCCATGTCTTATGTCTGTCGAAGCATTTTTTCAGGCCCGAGGGGTTCTTTATGATGAACTAGATAGGGTGACCATGGCTGAATCCCAGTTGAAATCCCTTATTATGGGGAACCGACCAGTAGAGGAGTATTGTACTCTATTTCGGAAGTGGTGCGTTCCCTCAGGCAGGAATGAGCCGGCTCTGAAATGCCAGTTTAGGTCAGGACTCTCCAAAAATCTTAAGAACATGTTAGTTAGCTACCTTTGTCCTGACACTTTAGAACAAACTATGACTCTAGCTGTTAAATTGGACAGACGCATTAGGGAACATCAGTGGGAGCATCTGTTCTTTCCACAAACCACACTGCTTTCTTATGGGAGTCAAGGCAGAAACACCTCTGGAGGAGCCCATGCAACTTGGAATGAATAGGAGAGACCAACGTCATCAGCGCGGTACTTGCTTATATAGTGGCGACTCCGACCATTGGGTACGACAATGCCCCAAGGTTCCTCCTCCCGGAAGGTCACTTAAACCGGATGTCTTAAAGAATGGGGTACTTCCAGAGGTGGTAAGGAAAAAAATATTGGTACCAGTGATAATCTCTTTGGGCTCAAATAAGGGTTCTGGAGAAGCCTTTATTGATTCGAGTTCCGCCTCTAATTTTGTTAATTATAAGTTTATTTTCTCTATGGCAATACCTATGTTGCCTCTCCCTAGTCCTATCCACATTAATGCCATTGACTCTACTACTTTGGTGGGTAGGACGGTTAAGTTTTGTACTCCTGAGATTACCTTGACTGTGGGGGCTTGTCAAGTGGAGATTTGTTCTTTTCTTATTTTAGAGAATTTACCGGTGGAGATGGCTTTGAGCATGCCTTGGTTCCAACTTCATAACCCTGTTATTAATTGGGCTTTGGGTGAAATTGAGAAATGTTTTTCTGATTGTCTACCAATTGTTCAAGCTGGAATCACGATTGAGTCCAAAACTCTCCCTCTGTACATTATTGATTTCCTTGATGTTTTTTCCACATCTGATAATGAAAGTCTGCCTCCCCACAGATCTTATGATTGATATTGTTGCAGGGTCTAAATTTTCTAAAGGCCACATTTATAATCTATCCAGTCTGGAGTGGATTTTTACGAAGGAGTATATAAAAATAAACTTTGATCAAAGGTCATATCAGACCCTCTGTGTCACCCATGGGGACAGGGTTCCTTTTTGTGGAGAAAAAGGATGGAAGTTTGAGACCCTGTATCGATTATAGGGAATTAAACAAAATCACTGTTAAGAATCAATATTCCTTGCTGTTGATTCCAGACTTGTTCAATCAGGTGCTTTGGGCTTGTTGGTTTTCTAAGCTGGATTTAAGAGGAGCTTACAACTTGATTCATATTAGGGAAGGAGATGAGTGGAAGACAGCCTTTAACACTCCTGAAGGTCACTTTAAATATAAACTATTTAGTCATGTCGATTGGTCTCTGTAATGCACCGGCGGTATTTCAAAATTTCGTTAATTACCTTTTCAGGCAATTTATTGGCAAATTTATGATTGTGTACCTGGATGATATCCTGATCTTCTCACCTAGTTGGGAATCCCATGTCATCCATATCAGACAAATGCTGGAAGTCCTTAGGGAGAATAAATTATTTGCTAAGAAAGAAGAAATGTATTTTTGGGGTACAGGAAATCTTGATTTTTGGGGCTATATACTTACCCCTCAATCTTTTGAGATGGATCCGGGGAAAGTACAAGCTATTCAGGAGTGGGTGAGACCTTCTTCCCTTAAAGCGTTACAACGCCTCCTGGGGTTTGCTAATTACTACCGAAAATGTATTTTAAAAAAACTCAATCTTTCAAGATGGATCCGGGGAAAGTACAAGCTATTCAGGAGTGGGTGAGATCTTCTTCCCTTAAAGCGTTACAACGCTTCCTGGGATTTGCTAATTACTACCGAAAATTTATAAAATATTTCACAGTAATCGCTAAACCTCTTACCGACCTAACCAGGAAGGGGGCGTTTAAATCCTAGACAAGCAAGATGGGAACTGTTCTTTACACATTTTAATTTTTCTATTACTTTCAGGTCAGGAAGTAAAAATGTAAAAGCTGACGCCTTGTCCTGACATTTTCAACCTCCAGACACTCCTCCAGATCCGATTTTGCCAGCTGGTATCATTGTGGCCTCAATATCCTCCGATCTTACCACTGAAATTCAAACGGCACAACATCCAGGTCACTTTTTTTGTCAGGGCAGGACAAATTTTCCAGGGCAAACTTTGCCAGTTGTGGCCACAAATCCAGTTTGGCTACCCAGTAGTCTAGCGAATCTTCAATGTGGGGTGGCAGGGTGCAGTTCAAGTATGCCACCACCTGCTACTTCAGGTCCTGCTCCAGGTATAGCTGCTGCTGCTGATGAGAAGTTTGTTCACTAGGCGGGTGAAGAAAACTGCTCATCAGCGACTCTAGAATCAAGTTGCTGCTCCCCCACTCTGCCACAGGAGCCATGGCAGAGGAATGTAATAAACCATGTTAATGGCTGTATCAAACAGCACTTACACCCCAATAACAAAAACGGTTTGCTGGAAATACAGAGCTATGGAATGATTCCTCCCTATCCTTTCCCTAAACTTCTATACAGCAAAATAAAAGTATTAAAGTATTTTCTACCACTGTCCCTACCGCCTGCTGACGTCTCTCCCTGCACTAAGTACACTGGAAAATGTCTGAATCCAAGATAGCTAAGGCTATTTATAAGGCTATGACATCTCAGGGCTGGCTGCTGATTGGCTGCATGCATGGCATTGTGGGTGATCCCTCACTCCCAGAGTGCCTTGCTCCATGTCCTAACATGTGCAGCAGCCATTTTGCGATTCGTTACTAGCGTGAGGAAATTTGGAATCGGTGAAAATCAAAATTTTCCTGAAATTCGGATTGAATTCCACTTCGTCAACTTCGAATCGCTTATCTCTAGTCACCGCGCATGGGATTTCGTGCAAGATCTTCAAGCAAGATGGCGGCATCCTTCCCATCACAAGCAAATGGATGAGGTAAGTATAATTTTTTCTTGTTTTTTTATACTATTTCAGGTAAAATTTATTCGCTACCACGAAGCATGAGGAAATTCAGCTTCGTGTCAAATCAAATTTATCCAGAAATTCGGATCGAAGTTCACTTTGTGGACTTCGATTCGCTCAACACTAATAACAATCAATAACATTTGTTATTCTTGTGCGGTTCCTGCTACAATGAGCACTGCGTATGCATTACAGTTAATGGATAAAATGCTGTATTTGATTGAAAGGTTCCCTAATATTTAATAAAGCATAACTGAGCTGCCAATCACACAATAGAATTTGGTTGTTAGGTTCTCACAGCCAATATAATGCCTCTAGGCAGTTAGAGCCTTTCAAAGTGAAAAATGTCACAGAATGCGTACATTTTGGATATAGTGTCCTAAGTTTATATAAAGGTTAAATATAGTCCTTCAAGATTACAATCGTCTTAAAAATAATGAATAATTGAATTTGAATTTGTTAAAACACAAGATACTGTCCTGATTAAAATGAGATTCATGTAAAAAAGAAAAGCTCAGCAGGAATCACAGGATCGGAATGGCGCTACATGAAGCCATCTGCTGCTGAGGATTCCTGAGGTTCTGTGATGAATGGAACATACTGTACTTTGGATCTGTCTCAACAAGATTTTAATGATAGACATTAGCATTTTTTTCGGTGTCTCGCTAAACATATATGTCATATTTAGAAATGATTTCATTATAAATTCTCATGATATATTTTTATATGTGTAATATCAACAATTATTGTTGTACTTATTTTAAAGGGATCTTGTCATATTGAAAATGCAGTCCAATCTATGGGCAGCATGATAAAGAACAAGATCTGAGCAGATACATATAGCAATTTGTGAGAGCTTCTTTTCTAAATCAGTTTTTTTAAATTGAAATTAATGTTTGTCAGTATTAACACACATACACTGCATTAATACAATACACACACAGGCAATCCAACATACAGAGAAGCAATGCACACGCCCTGAGCGATTGTTAGTAATCTATACATACAATATTTTCACGCCATTGAAATCCAAGCACAATCTTATACCATAAACCAGTGATGGCTATCCTTGGCACTCCAGCTGTGGTAAAACTACAACTCCCAAGATGCCCCCCTTGCTTGGCTGCTCCCAGAACTCTATAGAAATAAATGGAGCATGCTGGGAGTCGTAGTTTCACCACAGCTGGAGTGCCAAGGTTAGCCATCGCTGCCATAAACTATAGCCTGTACACATATTTAGTGTTTTGTATAACTCAGATTGTCCAAAAGGCAATAATTGTACATAGGTTTTCACAGTGACCACCTCAATATACTGTATCTGACCATGACACTAGTGTTGAGCGTGAATATTCAAATCGCGAATTTTAATCGCGAATATAGCCACTTCGAGACTTCGCAAATATTTAGAATATAGTGCTATATATTAATATTCGCGAATAGTGTTGAATATTCTAATCGCAAATTTAATGCGAATTTATTGCGAACATATTACATTGCCGATTTTCACAATCAAGTAAACAATGACTGGAGAATTCTCGAATTTGCTCATTTATGGCGAATATTTGGCCCAAAATTAGCAAAATATCGAATATTGCCTATGCTGCTCATCACTACATGACACCACAACCAATGGACATGCATTGTCTTCTTGACAGCTTTAACAATTTACACCACCACTACATAGTCCTACAGCAATCTACTTAGAAGAGACTGGGCAGAGAGAATTTGGGAGTTCCCCAGAGCTAAGGTGGCAGCTCGGGAATATCGGTGCTTCTACCCCAGATGGATTCAAATTTAGTGATACTGTTTCTTTCTGAATAATCCCCCCCCCCCCCCCCAACACACACACTATTCCAACCTAATCCTTGTATTAATTTAAGAAACAATTTCTTGCAATGTTCGTGGGGACAGTTCAGTTCAGTGAACTGCAATTATCCTTCTGGCTTAGTAAAGCATTCTCTTTACACTGCACAGGAACTATTAGGATCAAAATTCATGACAAAGATATTTTAGGTTCCTCTGGGAGATCTACTAGATACACTTTTTAATGGTCTCCAGAATCCCTTTCAACACCCAACATTCCCAGACTACATGCAACCATAGTGTCTTGTCCATTCCCCACCTGGACCAATTGGGATCAGTTCTGACCCCTATGTGATGAAACAGATATGGGGTCTTAGACAACCTGTATATATATTGTATCTGAAAAAGACTTCTGGCTTCATGCAAAAATATTGTTGGGGTCAGTTCCAAAATTGTTGTCCACTGTTCATCTGAAAGGGCCCAACGTCTATCTCCCATTGCTTATAAACATCTAGAGGTAAGTGGTACCTGAAAGCAGTTGTGTATTTACTGTATAAAAGAGAAAACCTTCTTCACATTCACAAAGGCCAAAATATAATCCACATTTTTATGGGATGTGGTTACCATAGACATTGTTGTAACTTGAGAATCAAATGCGTACCTTAGGAATTTATAGAAATGGCTATGTGAAAGAGACTGTTCTCCACTTTCACATACTTTTTTCATGATTTGAAAGAGGAAATAACCATTAAAGGTTATTTGATGAAACACACGGAAGCTCTGTTCGAGTCCAATTTATTCAGCATTAACTGCTTTTTTTTTCAAATATGTGATAGAACAGCCATATTGTTTGTATTGCCAAAATGAGTATTTAAAATAGTTACTCTTAAAGAGGTTGTCCGAGTACAGAGCTGAACCCGGACATAACTCATTCTTCAGCCTCCAGGCCCTCTGAGTGGAGCATCGGAGCATTTCATGCTCTGATGCGCAGGGAAAGGGCTTTTATTTCATATCTGGTGATGCACAGGGCTTTCTCACAGTATGCTAGGGGGAGGTTTCCTCCTAGCAGTGAGCCCGATGACATCAACGGCACTAAAGGGCGGTCTTTAGCGCTGCCCTATCCTGTAAAGCAGCCTAGGGTACCACTAAAGACCACCCATTAGTACAGGTGACTTTATCGGGAACACTGCTAGCAGTGTAAAAATGTAAACAAAATAGCCCTTGCCCTATGCCATACAGCACAGGGGAAGGGGGAGCATCAGAGCAAGAAATGCTCCGATGCTCCACTCAGAGGGGCTGGAGGGGTGAAGAATGGGTTATAGCTCTGAACTCGGACAACCCTTTTAAGTCATATTAATCTCATTAGCATTGGACAGCCTTTCTCTCAATATATGTAGGGATCCTAACGATTGGAAGGGGTTTCATGCAACACAAAAAGTTATTTTGGTTGTTTTCCAAATAAAAGTTAAATAACGTAAAGGGGGTTTCTACTAGTTTACTACTGATGATGACCAATCCGAACAGATCAGCGGGGGTATAAAAGGAGAGAAGTGGACTGCACACTTATTTCGGATCAGTGGTGGGTGCTGATCTCCAGGGAAAGGGGTAGGCTTCGCCTTGCTGGTTGGCTGATCACTATACGTAAGAAAAAGTATGGAGGTCCTTTCTGTGAGATTTCTTTCAGAGGCAACGTTTCAGCTAAAAAGCCTTTATCATGCTTGGGGTGTGCATCAGCGGGCATGTGACTCCCAGCATCTCAGCTGCTTTTAGGAATCAAGCATCAGAGCCCCACAGCCCCGTGCACTGGGTAGTGGCCATGGTAGTGGCAGCTCTGCTTTCATTCAAATGAATGATAGACAGGTAAGTAAGTATACATTAGGTCCTAAGTATAGGTCGTTAATAGTAAATTTGTGGACAGTCCTTTAATTATGAAAGCTGCATTGATGACCTGATTTCAGCCTCTTGCAGTCTCGAAAGAATAGCTACTGCTAGACAAAAGCAGTGAGCTTCCTCCTCTCTCTTTGTCAGCCCTCTTCTCTATCACAGCTGAGGCAGAGACAAAAAGGGGGAAAGGCTTAGCTAATGAACTGTGCCATTCTGACAGCCTTCTTCTTTATTTTACTGACCAGACACAAGTAAAAGGGTTGGGTTCGTGTTTTTCACGGACCAATAGACTATAATAGGAGTGATGGATCCATAAACACGGACAAAATAGAGCATGCTTCCCTGCTAAAACCACGGACCAACAGACAGTGCTGAAACACTGATGTATGAAAACACACATTAAAATGAATGGGTATGTGTGCTTCCACGGAGAACATGGATACCACATGTCCATGAATTACTGATGTGTAAAAAAGGCCTAAGGCAGGCATCAGCAGCCTACATCAGCTGCTTATGAACTGTTTTAAGGACGCAGTGTGGCTTGCCAGAAAGCACCTAGTAATGAACTGGGAGAGGATGTCCATGCAGGACTGCCGCAGGCTGGTTCTCAGCATGTTCAGAGACTACTCCATCATGGACGGTCCGGACGTCGACGATGAAGAGCTTTAAAACCCCTCCCCTTCCCTCCTCTCCCACCCAGTGTCTGCCTTTCAATAAAGCTTCGGGCCTGTGACTCCCCTCCCATTCCCCACTTACACACCCCCTTCCCTTACCACTTGTTCGATGCCTATTAATTGATGTTGGATGTTAAAATGTTAGTGTGGTATGGTGCTCCGCGCACATGCACTAATTGTTTTCTGTGTAAGTATTTATTGTACTGTGTTTCTGCCTGTTTTGTATTTACAACTGATAGCTAATAAAAGCTATTTTCAATCAAAAAAACCTACAGCAAAATGTTAAACTACAACTCCCAGAAAGCTTAATTCACTTTTATAGGAGTCCCAAGAATAACAGAGCGAGTGTACATGCTGGGGAGTGTTGTTTCATAAAAACTGGGGTGAAGGTTGCAGAACTGTGGTCTAATGTAAACTTTCACATGCTGATTTTTTTTTCTCTTGGTTCTTAATTTCACTTTGTATATCATCTGTATATGCACAAAATTCAGGTCAATAGTAGAGTTGAGCGGACACCTGGATGTTCGGGTTCGGCGGGTTCGGCCGAACTTCACAAAAAAGTTTGCGTTCGGGACCCGAACTTGACCCCGAATCCGAACCCCATTGAAGTCAATGGGGACCCGAACTTTGGAGCACTAAAATGGCTATAAAAAAGTAATGGAAAGGGCTAGAGGGCTGCAAATGGCAGCAAAATCTGGTTAAGAGCATGGCAAGTGCTCTGCAAACAAATGTGGATAGGGAAATGACTTAAAATAACATAAAATATGTAAAAATAAAAAATAATAATCTTGATCTAGGAGGAGGAGGTCCATATAGAATAGGTGGTTGAGGAGGCGGTGGATGTGGTGGTGTAGGGGGAAGCGGCGGAGGTAACCAACACAGTTTTTTTATTTTACATTTTTATATATTTTTTTTGTTTAAATTAGGGTACACCCCAAAACATTGGGAAATATAACCTGTGATAACCCCCTCCAGTCGTGCCAAACACACATTCAGACAATACACTGTCTGAAGGGCAGGCCAGCACCTAAAGAGATCAAGAAGTTGAAGGGGGAAGACCCATCAGTCAGTTCGTGTAGGCGTGTGCACACATACTGCTCAACCATGTCGCACGTCCCAGTGATGTCCAAGATCCAATTGGATATCTTCTCTATGAACTTTTGATGTTCTTTTCTGCGCCTACAATGGTGATCACGGGTAGCGGGGAATCAGGGTTCCAGGCCGGAGAAGTAACCTGAGAAAGGGATACCACATCTAAGGGAGGTCAATGGATGAAATTAAATGTGATCAATTGGAAATATGGGACAAATTTTTGAAGCAGAAGCTTCCAAGTAAAGGAGGGGGTGGGCGGCAATTACCCACTCCTAACTCGGGGAGGTAGCGACAATAAATAACAATACAGGACTCTTAAGATGCCCTGTTATTTGAATGATTAATAAAAAATTACAGGGAATGTCACTGGAGTATTTAGGATTTGGAAACGTTAGACAGGAGAGGTCGCTGCCGCTTTGTTTACTCTAGATAACTCCAATTCGCTATCTTCTCAATCAACTTTCAATGTTCTTTTCTGTGCCTACCATGTTGATCACGGTTAGCAGCGAATCAGGGTTCCACGCCGGAGAGGGAGTATGATAAAGGGATACCACATCCAAGGGAGGTTAATGGCTGCATTGTGATCGAGCTGAAATGTGGGACAAGTTATTAAAGCGGAAGGATCTAATGAATAGAGGGGCGCGCGTCAATTAAAGACAAATTTTTAAAATTTAAGTCCCTGTCACCTATGCAGAGCAGGGGTTATTCATCGGCAAAATGGCTTAATATCACCCACCAATGGAACAGACGATTTTAGAAAATTTCGGGCCCTGTCAACTATTCAACTATGCAGAGCAGGAATTTATTCACGGCAAAATTGCATTCATGTCACCCACCAATTGTTTCAACAAGGGTCAGCCGGCACTCCGTTTGAAGGCGTGGTGCACGAGTCCAGGGCCAAAGTCCAAGTACAAACAAAAGAAAAGACCGGCACTCACTTCAGAAAATTTTCGCTCTTTATTCGCCACATATCAAATATTCAGTGACGCGCGTTTCGGCTCTGCTGCGAGCCTTTCTCAAACCAATGGCATACAAAAAAATCAAGCAGTATACATGATTTAAATAGACCGCCACGGCGGAAGTGACATCAAGTAGTCATGGTAATTTGAACAAACAAACGGAGTAGAAAGCAAAAGGGGAGTAGAAAAAAAAGGGAAAAAGAAGGGGCAGCAATTAGACAATCAGAAACACGTGAGAAGCGGCCCAACTGCAACAACATTAATGAAAATAATGGTAATTGTGAATTCATATGAAATTCTCTGAATAGTCATAGTAGCTTGCAGTTCAGATGATGCGGTTGGGGGTTCCTCACATTTTCTGTAAAAATACAAAAAAATACAAAATTAAACTTAAAATATATTTAAAAAGAACGGAAATTTACAGAAAGCTATGGAGATCATACTCCCGGTTTAACCCCATGGGTTCTAGTGTCTGGAGTGTATGGATCAAATAGGATTCACGTTTCTTTAACATTTTCAACCGATTGCCACCTCTCCGAGGTTGCTGTATCTGCTCAATAATTTGAAAGCGCAGTTGCGCAATATTGTGCTTACAGCGATCAAAGTGGTAGGGGACCGGTAGAAGTAGATTGTTTTTTCTTATAGTGGACTTGTGCTTGGAGAAGCGATCCTTCATCCGCATAGACGTTTCACCTATATATAACAATCCACAAGGGCATTTGAGTAAATATATAATGAAACTGCTGTTACATATGAAAAGACCTCGAACTGGAAAACGCTTGCCTGTGTGAGGATGTGTGAAATATTCCCCTTTAATTACACTTGAACAGTGTATACACCCTAGGCAAGGAAACGTGCCCTTTCTAGGAGTGGATAGAGTCTTCTGGCGCTTCTCAGTTTGAGCACTGCCCACATCTGCCCTCACTACCATGTCGCGAATATTTTTATTATGTTTGTAGCACAATAAAGGAGGACTTTTAAATTCCTCAATAGAGGGATAAGCTCGGGACAAGATATTCCAGTGTTTAGAAAAAATAAAACAACACTTGTTAACCCATGGATGAAATTGGGTTAATATCACCCAATAGAACAGACGATTTTAGAAAATTTCGGGCCCTGTCAACTATGCAGAGCAGGAATCTATTCACGGCAAAATTGCATTCATGTCACCCACCAATTGATCAGACGATTTTGCAAAAATGAGGTCCCTGTCACCTATGCAGAGCAGGGGTTTGTATACAGCAAAATTGGTAAAATGTCACCTGACAATGTAACAGATGATTTTTTTGGAAATTTAGGTCCTTGTCACCTATGCAGAGCAGGGGTTTATTCATGGAAAAACTGTGTTCATGTCACCCACCAATTGAACAGACGATTTTTACAAAAATTAGGTCCCTGTCACCTATGCAGAACAGGGGGTTTGTTTACGGCAAAATTGGTAAAATGTCACCTGACAACGTAACAGATGATTTTTTAGAAATTTAGGTCCCTGTCATCTATGTAGAGCAGGGGTTTATTAATGGCTAAACTGTGTTCATGTCACCCACCAATTTAACAGATGATCTTACAAAAATTAGGTCCCTGTCACCTATGCAGAGCAGGGGTTTGTATTCGGCAAAATTGGTAAAATGTCACCTGATAATGTAACAGACGATTTTTAGAAATGTATGTCCCTGTCACCTATGCAGATCAGGGGTTTATTCACGGCAAAAATTGAAAAATGTCTCCCAAGAATGTAACAGACGCTTTTGCACCCTGCTCCCTCTTTTGCTGTGCTGGTGCCTCTGTGCGACCACCGCCTCTTCCTTCGAGCTAGACAGGTCACCTTGAACCCATGTGGGGTCTAGAATCTCATCATCCTCCACATCATCTTACACCCACTCTTTACTCCTGCCCTCCTTGTCAGTCTGCAGACTGCAGAAAGCTGCAGCAGTTGGCACCTGTGTTTTGTCATCATCAGAGAAGTGCCGCGGTGGTCTTCCAATGTCCTCATCCTCAAACATAAGTGGTTGGGCATCATTGCACTCAATCTCTTCCACTTCTGGTGCAGGGCTATGTGGATGGCCCACGGAAACCCTGCAAGCAGAGTCATCAAATAGCATAACAGACTGCTGCTTGACTTGGGGCTCAGACTGCTTGCCTGATTTGCAAGATGGTGAGTTGAAAGACAGATGGCCATGGGCTGTAGGTGCCAACTTTTTCATCAGGGGACTGGGTGGGAGACAATGCGAAGGAAGTGTAGGCACTGTCAGCCCCCCAATCTACTATAGTCTGTACTTGTTCTGGCTTCACATGATTCGTACTGTCCTAAATGCAGTGTAGGCCGCAAATGTACTTTCTAGCGTAAAAATATATCACAGCCAAAAATTGGTGAATTTAACCCGACAATGTAACAGACAAATTAGTGAAATTTATTAACCTGTCTACTAGGTAGAGCAGGGGTATATCACAGCCAAAAATTGGTGAAATTCACCCGACAATGTAACAGACAAATTAGTGAAATTTATTAACCTGTCCACTAGGTACAGCAGGGGTATATCACAGCCAAAAATGTGGGATATGTAACCCAACAATATATCAGACAAATTAGTGAAATGACTTAAAATAAAATACGTAAAAATAAAAATAAAATAATCTTGATCTATGAGGTCGAAGTCCATATGGAGTAGGAGGTTGAGGAGGCGGTGGATGTAGCGATGTGGGTGGAAGCTGTGGCAGAGGAGGATGAGGTAGCCAACACTGGTTTTTGGTTTAAAATATTTTTTTGGGGTTGTTTAAATTAGGTTACACCCCAAAAGAGTGGGAAATATCAAAAATACAACGATGAGCAATTGCGCTGTAGTATAACAATGGCTGTGTAAGGCCGGTATACATGTCTATTCTGCACAAGGTACGGACAAGTCCTGTGGGATCCATGCCTGGTTCATTTTAATGAACGTGAGCTGTCCACATTGGCTGTGGAAAAGCGGCTGCGCTTGTCTGTGATAACGCCCCCTGCCATGCTAAACACACGTTCAGATAATACACTGGCTGCAGGGCAGGCCAGCACCTCCAAGGCGTAAAGGGCAAGCTCAGGCCATGTGCCCAATTTGGAGACCCATAAGTTGAAGAGGGTAGACCCATCATTCAGTATGTGTAGGCATGTGCATGTGGTGGTGCTGGTTGTTGTGGCGTGCTGACAAATCTTTTCCACATTTCGGCCATGCTGACCCTGCCTTCTGAGGTGCTGGCGGTGCCCCAGCTGCGTTGGGGACCTCTTCCTCCTCCTCTGCCTTCGCCTTGTGCTTCTACTGTACCCCCGCTGTCTGGTGGGAATGCCACCAGCAGCACGTCTACCAGCGCGCGCTTGTACTCGTGCATTTTACGATCACAATCTAGTGACAGAATTAGAAACGGAACATTGTCCTTGTAACAGGGATCCAGCAGCGTGGCCACCCAGTAATCAGCACAAGTTAGAATGTGGGCAACTCGGCGGTCGTTGCAGAGACACTACAGCATTTAATCGCTCATGTGTGCCAGGCTGCCCAGAGGCAATGACAAGCTGTTTTCTATAGGAGGTGTATCGTCTGTGTCCTCTGTATCCCCCCAGCCACGCACCAGTGATGGCCATGAGCTGGTTTGGGTGCCACCCTGCTGTGAACACAGTTCCTCCTCCTCCATCTCCTCCACATCCTCCACCTCATCGTCCTCCAGAACTGTGCCCTGGCTGGACAATTGTGTACCTGGCGTTTGTGGGTGCAGGAACCCACCCTCAGAGCCACTTGTGAATAACTGGCCTGAAACCCTATGAAATGATCTCTCTTCCTCCTCCTGTGCCACATCCTCTTCCATCATCGCCCAAGCGTTTTTTTCAAGAAGGCATAGAAGTGGGATAGTAACGCTGAAAACAGCATCATCGGCACTGGCCAGGCACGCAGGTCTCGCATGGAAGCCCACTCATTGGTGGTGAAGTGATGCTGTTCCGCAGAGCGACTCACCCGTGCATGCTGCAGCTGAAACCTCAGGTAGAGTACTTATAATCTGTTTTAAAAAAGGTAGAGTTCCAGGCCGAAGAAGGTAGAGTTCCAGGCCGAAGTTACGCTGCAGCACTGACAGGCAAGCAGCAGCAGGGTGAGAACAGCATACAGACGGCCCACACTTTCTGCAGCAGCTCTGATATATCGGAGTAATTTGTAAGGAACCTCTGCACCACCAAATTCAGCACATGCACCAGGCAAGGGATGTGCGTCAAACCGGCTAGTCCCAGAGCTGCTAGGAGATTTCACCCATTATCGCACACCACCAGGCTGGGCTTGAGACTTACTGGCACCAACCACTCATCAGTCTGTTGTTCCATGCCCGTCCAAAGCTCCTGCACGGTGTGGGGTTTGTCGCCCAAGCAAATACGTTTTAAAACTGCCTGCTGTTGTTTACCCCTGGCTGTGCTGAAGTTAGTGGTGAAGGTGTTACGCTGGATAAGGAGGCGGTAGAGGATGAGGAAGCGGAGTAGGAGGAGGAAGCAACAAGAGGCAAAGAGAAGCGCCCTGCAATCCTCGGTGGTGGAAGGACATGCGCCAAACTGCTATCCACCTCAAGCCCAGCCACCACTGCATTTACCCAGTGTGCTGTTAGGGAAATATATAATGTCCCTGACCATGCTTACTGGTCCACATATCCGTAGTTAGGTGGACCTTGGCACAGATGGCGTTGCGCAGTGCACACCTGATTTTGTCCCCCACTTGGTTGTGCAGGGAAGGGATGGCTCGCCTGGAAAAGTAGTGGCAGCTGGGCACGACGTACTGTGGGACAGCCACCGCCATAAGGCTTTTAAAACTCTCCGTCTCCACCAGACGAAATGACAGCATTTCAAAGGCCAGTAATTTTGAAAAATGCTGGCATTCAGGGCCAGGGATCGCGGGTGGGTAGGAGGATACTTCCTCTTTCGCTCCAGTGTTTAGGAGATGCTTGGTGACCCAGGTGGTGGCATTGCTGGCAGATCCTCTGTTTGTGGAGTGGCACTGTCACTCCAGAGGAGGATGAAGAGGCCGAGACTGCAGCAGAAGAGGAAGCAGGAGGAGCCAGATACCTTTATTTGTTTTTGAGGTGTCTACTCCACTGCAGCTTGTGCTTTGCACTTAGATGCCTGGTCATGCAGGTTGTGCTCAGGTTGAGAACGTTTATGCCTCGCTTTAGGCTCTGATTGTACAGCGTGCAAACCACTCGTGTCTTGTCATCAGCAGCACATTGTCTTAAGAACTTCCACGCCAGGGAACTCCTTGGAGCTGGCTTTGGTGTGCTCGGTCCCTTGCTGTGGTGGGCAGTAGCGGGCGTACTGTCTAGGGGACGGCCGCTTTGATTCTGCACCCTGCTCCGCAGTGGCGTACACACAATCCATGGGGCCCCGGTGCAAAACTGATCCATGGGGCCCCCTCCCCGTCACCGTGATCCGTTTCAGGGATGTCACAAACGATTCAAAACTGATCAATTCAGCCCCAATGCATTCTGAATGGATAAGGATCCGTTCAGAATGCATCAGTTTGGCTCCGTTCCGCCTCCATTCCGCTCTGGAGGCGGACACCAAAACGCTGCTTGCAGCGTTTTGGTGTCCGCCTGACGATGTGGAGCAAAACGGATCCGTCCTGACTTACAATGTAAGTCAATGGGGACGGATCCATTTTCACTGACACAATATGGTGCAATTGAAAACGGATCCGTCCCCCATTGACTTTCAATGTAAGTCAAGACGGATCCATTTTGACTTTTTTAAAAAGAATAATGCAAACTGATCCGTTCTGAACAGATACAAGCGTTTGCATTATCAGTGCGGATCCGTCTGTGCAGATACCAGACGGATCCGCACCTAACGCAGGTGTGAAAGTAGCCTAACTCTGCTATATTTCTGTAGCCTGCAACCTCTGACTGCCCAGTTGGGCTGAAACTACTACACCCAACATGTTCTGGCAGTAATAGTAAATGGATATTGGTGCAATTCTGAGCTACTAGTCTATATAATACATAATGTATTATATAGACTAGTAGCTCAGAATTGCACCAATATCCATTTACTATTACTGCCAGAACATGTTGGGTGTAGTAGTTTCAGCCCAACTGGGCAGTCAGAGGTTGCAGGCTACAGAAATATAATAGAGTTAAAAGCCATTGATAGGCCAATGAAGTATTTTACCATACAGTACCACATGAAGGCAATACAGACAGTAACATTGCCCAGTCAGCCCCCACTCTGAGTCTGAGCTCAGTGACCAATTTATAATTTTTTTTTACAAATCTTAATAATCTTATCTAGATCCTTCCAATCTGGACGGTCGGCACCGGCTTCTGTGCGTGCTCTCTTCTCCCTGGCCCTGCTGCGTATCGGCGTCCGTCGTGCGCCTGCGCAGCCTAGGGAAACGTCATGTCCGGTGCCTAACAGTTAATGACGAGGCACGCCACACCGCTGCACCAGCACGGGGAGGAGACTGACGGGGGGAGGAGACTCAAGGGAGGGTAGGCCTGGCTCTGCAGAAACGGAACAGTGGGCGGTGGGCACACACAGTACTACTGCAGGGCGGGGCCAGAGGTCCACAGGTGGCCGGGCCCCTGGAGTGCCGGGCCCGGTCGCAACTGCGACCCCTGCAACCCCTGTATGTACGCCCCTGCTGCTCCGTCTTCTGCTGTGCTTGTGGCTCTGTGCAACCACCGCCTCTTCCTCCAAACTGCACAGGTCACTCGCATGACCTTGATTCCATGTGGGGTTGAGGACCTCATCGTCCTCCACATTATCTTCCACTTAGTCTTCACTCCTGCCCTCCTTGTCTGTCTGCGCACTGTCTTCGAAAGCCACAGCAATTGTCACCTGTGTTTTGTCATCATCCGAGACGTGCTGCAGTGGTCCTCCCATGTACCTATCCTTAAGAATAAGTGGTTTGGCATCGGTGCACTCAATATCTTCCACATCTGGGGCAGGGCTATGTGGATGGCTTTGGGAAATCCTGCTAGCAGAGTCATCATAAAGCAGAAGAGACTGCTCCACCATGACTTGGGGCTCAGTCTGTTTGGCTGATTTGCAAGGGGGTGAAATGAAGGACTGATGGACATGGGCTGCAGGTGCCAACTCTGATCTTTCAGCAGGAGACTGTGTGGGAGACAATGTGAAGGAACTGGAGGCACTGTCAGCAACCCAATCTACAAACCGGATTCCAAAAAAGTTGGGACACTATGCAAATTGTGAATAAAAACTGAATGCAATGATGTGGAGATGGCAAATGTCAATATTTTATTTGTAATAAAACGTAGATGACAGATTAAATGTTTAATCCGAGTAAATGTATCATTTTAAAGGAAAAATACGTTGATTCAAAATTTCACGGTGTCAACAAATCCAAAAAAGTTGGGACAAGTAGCAATAAGAGGCTGGAAAAAGTAAATTTGAGCATAACGAAGAGCTGGAAGACCAATTAACACTAATTAGGTCAATTGGCAACATGATTGGGTATAAAAAGAGCTTCTCAGAGTGGCAGTGTCTCTCAGAAGCCAAGATGGGTAGAGGATCACCAATTCCCACAATGTTGCGATGAAAGATAGTGGAGCAATATAAGAAAGGTGTTACCCAGCGAAAAATTGCAAAGACTTTGCATCTATCATTATCAACTTTGCATAACATAATCCGAAGATTCAGAGAATCTGGAACAATCTCTGTGCGTAAGGGTCAAGGCCGTAAAACCATACTTGATGCCCGTGATCTCCGGGCCCTTAAACGACACTGCACCACAAACAGGAATGCTACTGTAAAGGAAATCACAGAATGGGCTCCGGAATACTTCCAGAAACCATTGTCAGTGAACACAATCCACTGTGCCATCCGCCGTTGCCAGCTGAAACTCTACAGTGCAAAGAAGAAGCCATTTCTAAGCAAGATCCACAACCTCAGGCGTTTTCACTGGGCCAGGGATCATTTAAAATGGAGTGTGGCAAAATGGAAGACTGCTCTGTGGTCAGACGAGTCACGATTCAAAGTTCTTTTTGGAAATCTGGGACGCCATGTCATCCGGACCAAAGAGGACAAGGACAACCCAAGTTGTTATCAACGCTCAGTTCAGAAGCCTGCATCTCTGATGGAATGGGGTTGCATGAGTGAGTGTGGCATGGGCAGCTTGCATGTCTGGAAAGGCACCATCAATGCAGAAAAATATATTCAGGTTCTAGAACAACATATTCTCTCATCCAGACGTCATCTCTTTCAGGGAAGACCCTGCATTTTTCAACAAAATAATGCCAGACCACATTCTGCATCAATCACAACATCATGGCTGCGTAGGAGAAGGATCCAGGTACTGAAATGGCCAGTCTGCAGTCCAGATCTTTCACCTATAGAGAACATTTGGTGCATCATAAAGAGGAAGGTGCAACAAAGAAGGCCCAAGACGATTGAACAGTTAGAGGCCTGTATTAGACAAGAATGGGAGAGCATTCCTATTTCTAAACTTGAGAAACTGGTCTCCTCGGTCCCCAGACGTCTGTTGAGTGTTGTAAGAAGAAGGGGAGATGCCACACAGTGGTGAAAATGGCCTTGTCCCAACTTTTTGGGGATTTGTTGACACCATGAAATTCTGATTCAACATATTTTTCCCTTAAAATGGTAAATTTTCTCAGTTTAAACTTTTGTTCCATGATTTATGTTCTATTCTGAATAAAATATTAGAAGTTGGCACCTCCACATCATTGCATTCAGTATTTATTCACGATTTGTATAGTGTCCCAACTTTTTTGGAATCCGGTTCGTACTATCTCCTGTATTTTTTCTGGCCTCACCAAATAACGCTGAAGGTTCTGTCGCCTACTCGCACCTGAGGAAGGTGTTTCACTTGTGTGTGTAGCTGGCACCGATCGACCACGTCCTCTCCCTGCAACAGGAGCTCCAACAGCAGCACCACAACTGGGGCCACATCCCTTATTTGATGCTTTCCTCATTCTTTGCGTTCACCCAGCAAACTAACAGATGGTTTATGTCAGGCTACAATGTAACCGCCAATAGTCAACAATTAAGTTCACTGTGAGTAAGGCAGTGCCGGTGTCATAAAGAGGAAAAATTTCTTGAGGTCAAACAACAGTGCCCAGGCAAATTTTATACAATTACCTCATGGTCACAAAAAATGTTAATTTGTCAACCAACAATGTAAATGCAGAATAGAATAGGTTGTATTTGACTGTAACAAATGCAGCAAAAGCCTCAGATATAGGGTCTTGGCCAAAATGTGTGTTTTTTTAAACCAGAATATAACAGCAGTATATAACGCTTGTATTGGACAGTCAGAAATGCAGCAAAAGCCGCAAATTTATTATCTTTCCCAAAATGGGTGTTTTTTTTATACCAGAATATAACAGCACTATCTAACGCTTGTATTTCACTGTAACAAATGAAGCAAAGGCCCCAGATGTAGGGTCTTGCAACAAATTTGTTTTTGTTTTTTAAACCCAGAATATAATTGCAGTATTTCAAGTTTGTATTTCACTGTGACAAATGCAGCAAAGGCCCCAGATGTAGGGTCTTGCCCAAAATGGGTGTTTTTTTTAAACCAGAATATAACAGCAGTATCTAACGCTAGTATTCGACTGTGACAAATGCAGCAAAGGCCCCAGATGTAGGGTCTTGCAAAACATTGGTATTTTTTCAAACCAAGAATTTAACTGCAGTATTTAAGCTTTGTATTTGACTGTCACAAATGCAACAAAGGTCGCAAATGTATTATTTTGCCCAAAATGGGTGTTTTTTTTCAACCCAGTATATAATTGCAGTATTTAAAGCTTGTATTTCACTGTCACAAATGCAACAGAGGCCGCAAATGTATTACCTTGCCCAAAATGGGTGTTTTTTTTTAACAGATTATAACAGCAGTATCTAACGCTTGTATTGGACTGTCAGAAATGCAGCAAAGGCCGCAAATGTATTAACTTGCCCAAAATGGGTGTTTTTTTCAACCAACTCTATAATTGCAGTATTTAAAGCTTGTATTTTACTGTCACAAATGCAACAAAGGCCCCAGATGCAGGGTCTTGCAAAAAATGGGTGTTTTTTTTTAAAACCCAGTATATAATTGCAGTATTTAAAGCTTGTATTTCACTGTGACAAATGCAACAAAGGCCGCAAATGTATTATCTTGCCCAAAATTGGTGTTTTTTTTAACCCAGTATATAATTGCAGTATTTAAGGCTTGTATTTCACTGAGACAAAAGCAGCAAAGGCCCCAGATGTAGGGTCTTGCCCAAAATTGGTGTTTTTTTAACCCAGTATATAATTGCAGTATTTAAGGCTTGTATTTCACTGAGACAAAAGCAGCAAAGGCCCCAAATGTAGGGTCTTGCAAAAAATGGTTTTTTTTTTTAACCCAGTATATAATTGCAGTATTTAAATATTGTATTTCACTGTGACAAATGCAACAAAGGCCCCAGATGCAGGGTCTTGCAAAAAATGGGTGTTTTTTTAAAACCCAGTATATAATTTCAATATTTAAAGCTTGTATTTCACTGTCACAAATGCAGCAAAGGCCGCAAATGTATTATCTTGCCCAAAATGGGTGTTTTAAAAAAAAAACCTGATTATAACAGCAGTATCTAACACTTGTATTGGACTGTTAGCAATGCAGCAAAGGCCACAAATGTATTAACTTGCCCAAAATGGGTGTTTTTTTAAAACTAAAATATAATTGCAGTATTTAAAGCTTGTATTTCACTGTGACAAATGCAGCAAAGGCCCCAGATGTAGGGTTTTGCAAAAAATGGGTGTTTTTTTTTTAACCCAGTATATAATTGCAGTATTTAAAGCTTGTATTTCACTGTGACAAATGCAACAAAGGCCCTATATGTAGGGTCTTTAAAAAAGTGGGTGTTTTTTTAAAACCCAGAATGAAATTGCAGTATTTAGAGCTTGTATATTACTGTCACAAATGCAACAAAGGCCCCAGATGCAGGGTCTTGCAAAAAAATTTTTAAAACCCACTATATAATAATTGCAGTATTTAAATCTTGTATTTGACTGTCACAAATGCAACAAAGGCCGCAAATGTATTATCTTGCCCAAAATGGGTGTTTTTTTTGAAGCAGAATATAACAGCAGTATCTAATGCTTGTATTGGACTGTCAGAAATGCAGCAAATGCCGCAAATGTTTTAACTTGGTTTTTCGAAAACCAAAATATAATTGGAGTATTTTAAGCTTGTATTTCACTGTGACAAATGCAGCAAAGGCCCCAGATGTAGGGTCTTGCAAAAAATTAGTATTTTTTTCAAGAGCAGTATATAATTGCAGTATTTAAAGCTTGTATTTCACTGTGACACATGCACAAAGGCCCCAGATATTGGGTCTTGCAAAAAATGGGTGTTTTTTTTAACTCAGAATATAACCGCAGTATATAAAGTTTGTATTTGACTGTCACAAATTCAGCAAAGGACCCAAAATGTATTATCCTGCAAAAAATTTGTGTTTTTTTTAAACTCTGAATATAACTGCAGTATTTAAACCTTGCATTTGATTGTCACAAATGCACATATGCTGTGCTGGTGCACTGAACTTGCACAAAATGGCCGCCGACTCCCACCTAACTAACAGACTGATAACTGGGCTCAGGGCAGGGTAAAAAAATAGCTGTAGATCGCTGAGTTAACAAGCACTTCTGATAACAGATTCCTTCCTATTTTCTCCCTCACAACAGCAGCATGCTATCCCTACACTAGTAAGAGCAGAGTGACGTGCCGTGCTATGTGACTCCAGCTGATATGGAGACTGGGCCACATGCTGCACTGGCCAATCACAGCCTTGCCATTAGTAGGCTTCTAAGGGCACACAAGTTAAACTCTTGTTGATTGGCTGCTCTGCAGCCTTTCAAAAAGCGCCATTAACTCGCCGAACACCAAACTCGAACCTAAACTTTTACTGAAGAGTTTGGGTTCGGGTCCAGGGTCCAAAAACCCTAAAGTTCGGTACGAACCTAAACTTTACAGTTTGGGTTCGATCAACCCTAGTCAATAGGAGACATATTAATTATGGGTACGAGTCACAGCAACAGGCAGCTGTGATGCATACCTCCCAACTTTTAAGATGAACGAAGAGGGACACAATGTGCGGTGTGTGGAGCGGGCCGTGGCAGATTTTTTACACAGTAGGCCTTACCTCTACCTCTGCCCAAAACATAACCATGCACCTAATCCCACCCAGTCCCCTAAATGCCCCCACATAGTAATTATTTCTCCTTTATGCTACTGCACAGTTTTTATGCTCACATTGTGCCTCCTTCACAGTAGTTATGCCCATATATGTGCCCCTTCCCAGTAACAATGCCCAGATATGTGCCCCCTCACAGTAGCAATGTCCTGATATGTGGCCCCTCACAGTAGTTATGCTCAGATATTTGCCCCTTACAGTAGCAATGTCCAGATATGTGCCTCCTCACAGTAGCAATGACCATATGTGTGCCCCTCACAGTAGTTATGCCCAGATATGTGCCCCCTCACAGTAGCAATGTCCAGATATGTGCCTCCGCACAGTAATATGCCCAGATATGTGTCCCCTCACGGAATTATGCCCAGCTTTGCCCCCAGTAATATGTCCAGTTATGTGCCCCCTCACGGAATTATAACCAGCTGTGCCCTCAGTAATTTGCCCAGTTATGTACCCCCTTACAGAAAGAAAAAAAATATATAAACCACACATACTTACCTTGTTCCTTACAGCAGGACGACAGTTGCTCTGGTCTGTGGAGGAGAAGCCGAGGCCGACTACCTGCCCCCCACACAGACCAGAGGTATGGAGAGTCGGAAGGGGGGAGAAATGATGGAGCAGGGAGCTTCATCATTACAGGCAGCTGTCTCAGCTTCCTATGGAATCAGGGACAGCTGCCTGAGAGCGGGACATACCTCCATTACATTACATGCGATGCATTCACTCTCTGTCTACAGCCCGCCTGCTAGCAGTTTCCTCATGTACTGCTGTTCTTTACACTATCCTGCAATGGCACAGTGCCCAATGTACAAGCAGGAGTGCGGGCAGAACTTGTCTATAGTCTGACACCACAGGGAAAGAATATCTTACTAATAGTGTGTGTAGCACTTTTAAATGAAAAGAGATACAGACAAATATGGGGGCAAAGTGGTTGTCCCGACCGTATATTGTGACTGTTGCGATTATCATACTATTGTGACACAAGAACTATGGTTGTGAACTTCATCCCACTCTGTCGAAAATAGTTTTGCCACTCTAGACCGTTGTCAATGTCTTCAGAAGTAAGTAGCATTTATGTTCTCAGGATTACCAGGCTTTTATTCCCGTATGCTTAACTAATAAAAAAAAATGAGAATATTGGTAATATACTGAGCTTAGTTCCTGTGATTTCACAAGATTTTTTTCTCTCTAGCAAAGTTTATTGTTCACATCTATAAAAAAAAGTATTGCAAGATGTTTCAAAGGGATAATTTCCCTATAATGAAGTTGTTGACAAACTATAAAAAAAAAAAATCAGAATGCTTTCTGTTTTATATCTTGTGCTTCCATTAAATCTTTCTGACTTTTATCATACCCTTAAAACACGTTTGCGGAGGGGAAGAAATATGCTCTATTTTGATCTGACAAACTTAGAATTCGCCCTTGAAGGGCTTCTCGGTTGTGCATTACATTTGACCTGCACTTTGATGGATTATTTGTGTTTTTTTATTTCTTTACATCTCTGCAATACTGATGGGCTGTCAGTCCGGTTTCCTCTTTACCAATAACCTTTGGTTCAGATGTAAGAACTATCTTGAACTATCTTCGTGGCATTCTATTCTCCAAGGTTATTTGAATTATATTATACATTATTTTTATCTTGAATAGAAATACAGATGAAATCTCTCCTGGCATTCGGAAGAATTTGCTTTTGCATTTTCTTTCTATTTCAAGGGTGTCCTTAAAATACATAACTATGTCATTTTGTTATTAATATTACTGTGGTAAAATATTCCACCTATGGCCAAGAATTAGAGGTTTCTGCTGATGGCTCCAGTTAACGTATTAATAATTGCGGCTGCATTCTTTCAGGCCTTTCTCTCTGTGCTCTAATGCCAGTGGAGATGAGACTTAATGTTATTAAGTTTCAGTCACTGAAGCATCCAATATCCTGTAGCAGTTGTTTATGGATGATAATGTCACAAATTTGTTTCCATGGTACAGTCTAATATCATGAGATATGAATATAATATATCATTGCAAGTCTGTAATTCCTGGCGTGTTTTACTTCCAGAAGAAGAAATTAGAATTTCACCAGTCAACAACCTAAAAGTGATTAACACAATCGGCAATACTGAGAATTTTATAGATAAAATGGAACCAATAATAAAAAACAAAACAAAACAACAACAAAAAACGTTGACACCACTGTCCCGACGTTACATGTCAACTTCATATATGTCTACAAAATGTTGAGAGACTCCTTTTAATGGTTTTCAAACTATGTATTAAGGCCCTTTCTGTGTCCTGTTAAAGATCGACCCATATTAACTAATGTGGTTGCGCCTAAATTATGGCAGAATTTGTATATTTATGGAGCAAGTAAACCAAAATGATTGTGCTATTGTGGCTCTGTTGCTGAAAGAGCATGGCTTAGGGTACTTTCACACTTGCGGCAGAGAGATCCGGCAAGCAGTTCCGGCGACGGAACTGCCTGCCGGATCAGGCAAAACGTATGCCTACTGATGGCATTAGTAAGACTGATCAGGATCCTTATCAGTCTTAAAAATGCCTGATCAGTCGAAAAAATGCATTGAAATGCCGGATCCGTCTTTCCGGTGTCATCCGGCAAAACGGAACCAGCATTTATTTTTTTCACATTTTTTTCAGTCTGCGCATGCGCAGACCAGAAGGACGGATCCGGCACTAATACATTCCTATGGGAAAAAATGGCGAAAAGAAAAACGCTAGTGTGAAAGTACCCTTAGAAGGAAAAAGCTATGCTTTGCAGGAGAATGAGTCATGGCTTAAAGGGAACCTGACACCATGGATTTGCAGTTCATCTTCTGCTCAATTTATACATATATTTTAAAAAAATTAAAACCATTAATGCCACTGTTCAGACATTACATGTCAACTTCATATATGATTATCAGAGATGGAGGGAGCACCAATAAGTAGTAAAAAAAGTTATTTTTTTTTTCATTCATATTTTATTAGTTTTTTTGAAAAAGACATACATACATTGTTAAACATAAAAAGAAGACAAACGGCTGCAGAATCAGCCGTATACACGGTCACATTGACAACAGTAACTTAGTCAATATACATAACGCAATAGAATACAAACAGACCAAAACTAGACTAAACAGCCAAAAAGAAAGATAAAAAAAAAGTTATTTTAATACATGTTGTGGAGGTGCAAATACATGCATTTGAATCCCTTCTGTTGGCTGTAGAATGACTGTGCGTCACTATAAGGCTTAGTTCACACTTCACTTATTTGGTCAGTTATTGTCAGCCCAAAGCAATTGCTGGTCAAACCACAGAACAGGTACAGATCTATTAATGATACCTAATCTTAGAGTAGGCTTGGCTCCTGAATTTGCCTCACAATAAGTAATGAAAATAACTAACCAAATAATAGAAGTATGAACTCAGTCTTATAGGTCAATGTTAGCGTCCAGTCTAATTTATCTGCATGGACTTAACCGTGCAGTGGCCCAAGATTCAAGTGTCAGCAGCAAGGCTATGTTTAGATCACTGTTTATTTTTTTGCTCTTCTGATCCGTCAAATCAGGACAGCCCAAAAATGCAGATCCGGTAGTTTGAGCATGCACTTTCAAACCGTCAGTATTTGGTCAGCATTTGATCAGTATAGGTAATGCAAAAACAAGAGTTGGTCCAACACAGAAATGTTACTTTTGTCTTCTGTGTTTTGGACCCATTCCTGCTTTTGGCTTCCAAATAATGATCAAATCCTGATGCAAAATACTAACCGCGTGATAGAGGCCTTCTGGACACTCAAACCACAGGACCCATTTTTTTTCTTTTTCTGTCCATCTGACAAGATGGTGGCAGATCACAGTAGGGGCAGATGGCAGTAAAGACAGCAGTCATCATCACTGTCGGGCACTCACACACTACAGTGATTTAAAAATATATGTAAAAAACATAGCTAAAAATAAATATAAACATCAATAAAAATATGACTGAGGAAGGTGTTGAGATAACATCGAAATGCGTTTAGGAGTTTTCAGATGGCAGAACACATACCAGGTATGTGAGAGTGCCAGCTTTAGGCTACTTTCACACTTGCGTTGTTCATTCCGGTATTGAGATCCAGCAGAGGATCTTAGTACCGGAATTAAACAGATCCTTTTTGATTTTGCACGTCAGGATGCATCTGTTCCATTACGATGCGGTTGTGTGAAATCAAAACGGAAAAAATTGATCTGTCACTAAATACATTGAACATTAAGCTCCGAAAAAAACTGATCCGTCACCATTGACTTAAATTGTTTTCAGTGCCAGAGCCGCTATCCTGTGTTGGTTAATCTTAAAGGCCAATCGCAGCGCACAGCTCATAGCCTGGCTATGAGCTGTGCGCTGCAATTGGCCAGCAGTGCAGCAAGGGACACGCCTCCTACAAAAAATCAGTCAGAGGGAGCGCAGACACCGGAGCCTATACCGGGCGAAGGGAGCGGCGCCCAGGCATACTAGTCAGTGCAGGGGGACCCCTGGGCGCCGCTCTGCCCACTGATCTAGTTAGTTTTTAGTTTATACAGAAGTGAAAGGTCCTCTTTAATGGGCAGAGCAGTACGCAGGTGCGGGCCAACTCCCTGCAGAGGTGCCAGATACAAGTCATAAAATGGCCAGAAATAGTTTTATTCCTCATGTACACACATTGTACTATTGATTAATGTAAAGTTTGTTCAAAGTGTTAGGTACGCTTTAAGTTATATATGGCTTTAAAATCTTTGCCAGATCCTTGCTTATCAATAAAGATGTGTTTCCATAAGCATCAGTGCTCTAATCCTATTACTCCCTTGCAGTAAAGAGGAAGGATTACAATTTGACCATAATTAAAATAAAAAAAAACAGTGGCAGGTAGATAACATAGCTTTGGAAAGCGGACTAATTACTTATCGGTAAGTTGGACATTATTATTACGATATAGTAATTAAATATACAAGACAGCAATTTTAGAGTATAATAGGGATTAGGGATATATAGTTAGGTAGATTGAAATACTTGATAGAAAGGTTTTAGCACTAGGAATTATAGGATCAGTTAGTGACCGTGTGTCTTACAGGGCTTTAGCTGTCACATACTGTACTCGGTCCCACTACCCAGCACCAGGCAGCATTACCGGGAGTTGAGACAGTCGGTCTGACTCCCCAATGACAGCTTACTCTACAGGGAGAGGAGACAACCGGTCTTTCTCCCAAGCGGCAGCCTGAAATACCAGAAGAGGAGACAGCTTCTCTTCTCGACCAGGATATCATAGACTGGTCCTGGGGGAAAACCCAACTGGAAGGTGGTAAAGAGACCGAGGTCTCTCTACCAGCCCTTCAGGGATGCTGGGCAGCCGGCCCAGATACCCAACTGCAGCAGGAAGTATCAGGAGGGAGGACAGTTGGTCCTACTCCTCAGAAGCAGCTGCTTAACCAGGTCCCGGGGGTAGTGGAGGAGACAGCAATACCCACTGACCCCAACCCAGTGGAAAAACTGGCATCTGGGCAGAGAGAAGTTGGCTTCTGCCCACCAAGTACCCAAGCTAGAAAGCAACAATGCAGCAAGAAGTAGCAGACATCCACTCAACAGCTAGGGACATACAGAACAGAGCCAGGCCCCAGAGTTCAACAGGACAAGTGTTTGTTTATGGGTGGGCTACTCAACTAACTCAGGCACCGACCGACAGGAGGTCAGGTACCTGGTCAGTCTACTGTTGGAAGGGGAGAAATGTGATGGATTGAACCATTAATGGGGCTACTGGAGAAAACTGAGGGCTAGCTTCCTTCCTACGGACTATGGACCCAGAACTATGGATACCGCCCTCAGGCCTCTTGGGATTGCAAGAAACTATTAACTCTAATTTATGTGTGGAGTTATAGGCCACATCTTTCCTATTTCCCATTAAAGGTGCAGGGTGTGAATCCCGCAACACAAAAAGGGTTAACTCTGCACTGATGCTCCCAAAGAATGTGTTAGTTTATTTGTCCCTTTGTTCTATTGTGTTAGTGATAGGATTAAGATAGCTGACTCTAAGAGTAGCCGACTTCGGGGTAGAGAAGTCGATCACCCTATGATACACTCAGGAGATAATCCCATCACATGTCTCCTCTCTCCCTATTCTTTCATTACTGGTTGCATGATGTTCATGTTTGATTGAGTTAAGTTGTTAGACTTTGTGAACTGTATATATACTGAGTTGGTCTTCAATAAAGGGAGTTCTTGATTTGCTTCACCCTCAATATAGAGTCTCATCTCATGTGTGAGGGCAACAGCTATATTTACTCTGGGGATTGCTATAGGTATTATACTCACCTGGGATTACAACAGGGACCCCAGCCAAGCTGTAACGCTGGAAGTGGGGACTACAGTGCTGACAGTGTCCGGTGGGGTGCTTGGAAGTACTCGGTGAGCACTAGGAAGCATCGATTGGCAGAGGCACCCAGTCGGGGTGCGAAGCAGGTCCGTCACATCAGTTATTAGTTACCGGGTTTCTCTCTATGACGTTTGTGTGTATGCTTGTGCTTATTGACCCGGGTTTTTTACCCAAGTGTACTTTTGCCTTTTTCCTAGAATGTGCTGTTGTGTATGAACTTGCACTGTTTTCTGACTATTCTCATGCCTTTCATTAATTTGCTGTGAGTCTCATTTGGTTTGATTCAGTTTATCTCTGTTGTTGATACTAGTTACAGGCTTGGCTTGCTATTTTTCCCTTCTGGTTCTGATCTCAGTTAGTATGACCACTCTACCTGTTCACTACACTTGTTAGGATCTACCCTACAATTTCAACCTAGTATTCATACCACAGCAGAGACCAGTCAAGGTGAACTATTTGAGGTCCCTGTATTGGATCGCCCTCATTGGTGTGGCTTTTAAAGGGGTTGTCAACTTTTGTAATATTGAAGCCGTATCTTCAGGATAGGTCATCAATATCAGATCAGAGGGGGGCCAAATGCTGGTACCCTGTTGATCAGCTTTTTGATGAGAATACAGTGATCAAACAAGTGCAGTCTTCTCCTCTCTGTTTACCCGGTTGTTGTCCACATTGCAGCCGCAAGCAAGTATAATTACATCTTCTCTGTCCCATTTACTTCAAGAAGACAGCTCTAGGGAATAGAACAGAGCCATTCTATTGAAGTGAATGGGACAGAGGAATTGTAATTTCACCTGTTCACTGCTGCTATGTCGACGGTGAGCAGGGAAACGGAGAATAGAACACAGCACTTGTACGAGCAATGCCTTCTCTTTAAATAGCTGATCAGCTGGGGTGGCGGCAGTCGGCCACACTGCCGATCAGATATTGATGAACTATTATAAGGATGGGTCATCAATATTGCAAAAGTGGATGACCCCTGTCTGTGAGGCCTTACTTAGAATAGTGGTGTTTCAGGATATGCCCTCTATTGATTAAGGCCTCTTTACACTGTCCGTATGAATACTCATTACCCATAATCTACCTGGGAAAATGTGTCACCGATTACCCAATGAATGGGTGAAATTCTCGTTCATCAAGAAATAGGATTGTTGGTGCAGACACCTAAATCATTGTTTATCGATAGCAGATCATAATGTATAAACACCCTTTGCTGATAGCAAACAATGACTCTGCATGGGGACAAGCAATCGCTCCTTCTCATACTGTGGAGGAGATCACTGTATGTAAAGGCAGCTTTATCCTCCACTGATGAGCAAGCGATTGTCAAGAAGAAACGCTCGCTTCCTGACAATCATCAGCTCCATCGGGCCATATAAAGGGGCCTGCATGAATAGCACCAAGTCTGACTGCGGGTGTGCATTTTGCTGGACAGGTTACTAGTACATTGAAATAGAGATTGTTAGAAAGGAATCGAGAAAACTTGCAATGATTAAGTGAGGCGAGGTATAATATGAGACATAGTTATATTGTACCAGCCAAACCAGGGGAGGAATAATGTATCCAGCTTCCAAGAATCTATTTTCTTCTGCCTAAAGTCAACATAGTCACATAAAAGTGTACCCATGTAAACCTTTTTGATGTTTTATTTGCACCCTAGATGTTTTTATTGCTTTGGTGCTTGTTTATAACAGCTTACTAGAGCTATTTACTTATAGTTACAGATGAATAAATCTGACACCACAAAGGCTTATTTCAACTGGAATCATCATCATTAAATGATACTATTTCTTACACACATAAGCATAGCCACGGGCAGGTCAGTCTCTGCTTATGCAGAAAATTACAAAATGTGACTTCTATGCTAAAATGTTTGCTTTAAAATTAATAGAGGATAAATGAGCAACATAAGGCAACCATGGAAAATGTATTATACTAATTTGAACAAGAAGCAGCTTAAAACCACAAATGATTGCCCCAGAGAAATCTCTAAAAATTCTATATTTCTTTTAATCTTTAAGATGGAGTAAGAAATTTTTATAATGTTAAAAATTTATGAGCTGAGCTTTTCTTTTTAACATATCCATTAAGTATAATCAATATGTGCAAAATCCTAGAACATAAAATTCTTATCCATTAGCCACATAAAATATCCGTACAAGATACATAAATGTTCCTGCAATAAACTAATACCGTACAAAGCCAATGCAATATTTGAAATATATAAAAAAGCATAAAATAAAGCTAAAACCAGAAAAATTTTAGATTCAATGTCTTACTATTTGCTTGTGATCATATAGCATTTTTAATTTTATGAAGCAGTTGCTATATTTTAAATGCTTGGTTATTTATGAACCACAAAGTAAGGTTAATCTGTGTATTTATATTCTTCAAGGTGCCAGGTATTCATTATCTTAAAAAACTCTCAGTTCTATAGCTTATGGTACTCTCATCAAAGTTCATCAAAGGTGTGTAATAGGTTTGTCTAGTTCCTTTAACCCCTTAGTGACCAAGCCTGTTTGGGCCTTTATGACCAAGCGTTTTTCTTCCTTTTTTCATGGTCTCGTTCCAAGAGCTATATTTTTTTTATTTTTTCGTCTATATAGCTTTAGGAGGGGCTGTTTTTTACGGGACAAGTTGTAGTTTTAATGGCACCATTTTGGGGTACACATAACTTTCTGATTACCTTTTATTAACTCTTTCTGGGAGGGAGATGGGGAAAAATAGCAATACTGCCACTGCGTTTTTACATGATAAAATTTACCGCGTTCATTTTTCGGTACAAATAACATAATATCTTTATTCTCTGGGTCAGTACGATTACAGAGATACTAAATAACCCCAAAAATTATTTTGCATTGCCACTTCACAAGACCCATAACTTTTTTTTTTCTTTTTATATGGCGTTGTGTGAGGGCTTGATTTTTGAGGGACAATTTGTATTTTTCATTGGTATCATTTTGAAGTAAATGCCGCTTTTTGATAGTTTGTTATTACGTTTTTTTCGGTGGAAATTAAGAATAAATTTGAAATTCTGTGTTTTTTTATTTTTTTTTACGGCATTCACCATAGGGGATAATTTATGCAATATTTATGCAGTCCGGGTCGTTATGGGACGCGGCAATACCAAACATATGGGGGATATTTTCTTTTTGCAATTTTTTTAATTGAAAAGCGTATTTTCAATAAAAAAAGCATATTTTTTATTTTATGGAATTTTTTTATTTAATAAATGTGTATTTTTTTCTATTTTTTTTACTACTTAAAATTCCCACAAGGGGACTACAATATACAGTATTTTGATTGCTTTTAAAATGTAATGCATTATCTCTATAAGGCATTACATTTCAATAGCAATGCTATTCAAAGATTGACCAGCAGGCTGCACCAGAGAGGCACAGCCTGCTGGAGAGAACTGCAGACAGGCTCGGGGCCCTGATCTGAAGTGAGGTAAGCTTCCCAACACATCAGCACCCCGCAATCGCATTTTCGGGGTGCTGATGGGAGACAGAGGGAGTCCGCTCCCTCTGTCACCACTTTACATGCAGCGGGCGCCATTGCGCCCAGCATGTAAAGGGTTAAACAGCCAGGATCGGCACTTCTGCTGGTCAGGGCTGTTAGAGCATGTGAGAGGGGGAGCCGTGCAGCGCTTAGACTGGGCCGCCGTAAAAATGTGGCAGCCCAGCCTAAGACCCCTTAGTGACCGCTGTAAAAACACGCATGGGTGGTCACTAAGGGGTTAAAATATTAGAAAGGACTTAAATGGAAGGTTTTGGGCCAGGGATTTATAACTGACAAGACAATACTGCAATGGAGATTTAGTATTTCTTGCTACCTGAAATCTGAGAAGCCATAACTTGTAATATTGTTACTAGAGATGAGCGAATCGAAGGTGACAAAGTGGAATTCTATCCGAAATTCAGGAATTATTCGAGTCGCACCGAATCCGAATTTCCTCACGCTTCGTGGTAACGAATACATTTTTTTCCTAAAATTGCTGCTGCACGTTATGACATGGAGCAAGGAACTCTGGAAACGAGGGATCACTCACAATGCCATGCATGCAGCCAATCAGCAGTGATGTCACAGCCCTATAAATAGCTTCAGCCATCTTGGATTCACCCATTTTCCAGTGTACGTAGTGAAGGGAGAGTCGTTAGCAGGCGCTAGGGACAGTGCTAAAAAAGACTGGAAATTGTATATTTTGATCAATAGAATTGTAGGGAAAGGATAGGGAGGAATCATTCCACAGTATTGAAGCAGAACAGAGTTCAATAGCAGAGTGTACATCCTGGGTAATAGGAACAATCCTATTACACCTTGCGTACCTGTTTGCCCTGTGTCCGGAAGAGGTTAAAAGACCTTCCTCAGGGACTGATCCCCCCTGACGGAACCATGTCTGACAGAGGTTCACTTTGGGTCGGTAGGAGACTTGCACTTGACTAAATGGATGCTGTCCGATTCGAGGGCAGTATCTGTTTAAGGACAGGCTGATTCATTTGGAAGCATTTGCACATCTCCTGAGAGTGCAGGTGGGCAGATGGCGAGCTATAATGACAGTGCGTCACAACAATAGCAGCTAAAGGGGGGAGAAAATCTGCGATATTTTGGTTTCACAAACAAAGCCGGCAACGTTTGAGTAAGTGCAAACTATATTTTAACTTTTTTGAAATCTTTATGGTACTAATAACTAATATTATTTCTCTGTGTTAGCTCCTATTGTTAGCGATGCTCAGCAAAGAGCCTCCTTCTTGCTCTTACAATTTTAGATATAAGGAGGAGAAATTCATTGTATTAATTGGGTATGATCTGGAGGCATTGGTTGTGGATAGTACCCCCAGCCAATCCAGCACCAGAGGGGTGTAAGTTTAGAAGTTGCTTCTGGGGTAAATATAAAGGGTCTTTGTTTGTCCATGTGTTTGTAAAATCCTTACCTTTGTTTGGCTGGAAGCATGGGGGAGGGGAGCCATTTTTGTCACATTGTTCGGCTAGCCTGTTAGGATCAAATCAGATTGGGGAAAACCACCCACCCGATCTGAATTAAAAAACAGGATAAATATCCATTTTAAATTGAATTTCACTGTTTCTAACCGTTTATTTCCCCAATTTTTGGTTCTTTGTTAGTGTTTGGTTAAGTGAGCAGTCACCATTTTAGGGCAGCCCATGTGGAGCTGTTGTTTTGTCCCTCATGTGGCCTGGTGCAGCAAGCAAGGCTTTGTTTGGATCCAGGGGTGGGAATAACGGTGTGGGCTCACTTCCTCACTTTTTTTTACTTCTTAGTCATTTTTTTTAATGCAGTGAATTCCTTTTCATTTAGATTTTGCAAATTTTTGGGGATTTTTACTTTTATCTGTTTTTCTTTATTTTTGTGTTTTTATCAATTTTCGGACATCTTTAAAGCAAAAATTTAATTTGAGAAAGCTACATTGTTTTTTTTTCTCTCCTTTTTTAAATTTCTTTTTTTTACTAAACTATTTTTATTTTTAGGTTTTCATTGTTGTAATCAATTTCAATTTCAGTTTTTTTCTTTTTTCATATGTTGGCATCTTTGTCAGTTTTATTTTCAGTCATTTTTGTAAAAATTTTTGGGGGGTATTTCTTTGATTAATTATAGAATTTACCTTTGTATAGTGAGGCAAGTTTTATATTTACCTTTTTCTGCAGTTCTATATTCAATCTAAGGGCTCTTTCACACTTGCGTTCTTTTCTTCCGGCATAGAGTTCCGTCGTCGGGGCTCTATGCCGGAAGAATCCTGATCAGGATTATCCCCATGCATTCTGAATGGAGAGAAATCCGTTCAGGATGCATCAGGATGTCTTCAGTTCAGGACCGGAACGTTTTTTGGCCGGAGAAAATACCGCAGCATGCTGCGCTTTTTGCTCCGGCCAAAAATCCTGAACACTTGCCGCAAGGCCGGATCCGGAATTAATGCCCATTGAAAGGCATTAATCCGGATCCGTCCTTAAGCTAAATGTCGTTTCGGCGCATTGCCGGATCCGACGTTTAGCTTTTTCTGAATACCTGGTTACCATTACCTGAATTCTGGTTACCATGGCTGCAGGGACGCTAAAGTCCTGGCAGCCATGGTAAAGTGTAGTGGGGAGCGGGGGAGCAGTATACTTACCGTCCGTGCGGCTCCCGGGGCGCTTCAGAGTGACGTCAGAGTGCCCCACGCGCATGGATGACGTGATCGCATGGCACGTCATCCATGCGCATGGGGCGCTCTGACGTCATTCTGGAGCGCCCCGGGAGCCGCGCGGATGGTAAGTATACTGCTTCCCCGCTCCCCACTACTACTATGGCAACCAGGACTATAATAGCGTCATGGTTGTCATAGTAACACTGAACGCATTTTGAAGACGGATCCGTCTTCAAATGCTTTCAGTTCACTTGCGTTTTTCCGGATCCGGCGTGTAATTCCGGCAAATGGAGTACACGATGGATCCGGACAACGCAAGTGTGAAAGAGCCCTTAGCATACTTTTTTCTCCTTCACCACCAGAGGTTAACCCCGTATTTATTTTTACTTTATCAGCAGGAGATTGACTGGGGGAGCCACACTGAGCTGGAGATAAGCAGGTCTCATTTATTGGGTAGCCTCAGCTGGCCAAACACAGGAGCTGCTCAGCTGTGTGTATAGCCCTTTAGGAGGCATACTGTGAATCCAACAAAAGGAGCTCTGGCCTAAAGGCCCTGTGGGAGTGGAAATAGCATTGAGAGTAGCAATAGGCCACTCTCAGTGCACGAGATTTCTAGCTGTTCGACATAGGCTGTGTAAAAGTCAGAGTCAGACAGATGTACCGTGAGAAAGAGCTGGGCGGTACCCTCCGTGTACGGTCAAAAGCGTATCCCTGGATGCAGGCAATACTGGCAATGGCTTGGTTAACCAAGGATGGGTTGTGGTGGATCCATGTTCAGGGGATAAAAATAGGCACCTCGAGGAGTTAGACGGCTGCTCAGTACATGAGATCTTGTCATGGGGTGAAAGCCACAAAGCCCCTTAAAGAATAGAGTAGGTGGTCCAAGGGAACTAATTGGAATATCCCTCTGGAAGGTATTGACGAATGGAGATGGGAAAAATGTATTACAGAGTTCAGGCCCAGGCTCCATTCAACAAAAACATTGGAGGTAGTGCAATGGTGGCTGCAAAAGTCAATCGTGGTAAGTAAACAGGGCGTACAGAAGGTGGTTTCAATCCAGAAGAACTGAGTGATGTACACCTGGTCTGAGGGGGAAACTGAGGTTAGGGATCTGATGTGGGAAGCAGAGGAGGCTCTATCTGGGCTGACTTTGTTGAAACAGGCTGGATCCACTAAACCCGGGCCTACTGAAACACAACTAGTACCCGAGTTAAGTAAGTCCCCAACTGTCACTTTCACCTCCACTGCTGACAGGGTCGCTTCTGACACCGCCAGCCCCTCCCAAACCATTTCTCCACCCCCCCTTTCCTGTCTCTTAATCTTCTCCGGCACCAACTCCTTCTACATCTCTTCCCTCTGTTTCTAACTGTGAGGCCTTCTCCACCTGTGACCTACAAACAATCTGTAAGTCTAGAGGAATCGACACCAGATAAAAAAATCGGGTGGACTGCGTCAATGACCTCAGAGCCTCAGAAATGACCACAACTCCCAAACTGTATCCCAACCTGCATGACCTCAGATCGTATGGGGCTGTGAGTGAGGTGATGAGTCTCAGTCTGCCCATGAAGCCTCAATCTCCCAGATGTGCACCTGACTCTTTGCATAACCCTCAGTCTAAAGCCTATCAAGTACGGGTACAGCAGTACGAAGGACCACCCAACGCACAGGGTGAGCGTGTATTAAAGGAGAGGGTAGTGTGACATGTCCCTTTTACCCCTGCAGAAATCCGGACAATCCTTGTTGAGTAACCGGAATATAGGATCAACCTATGGGGGTTTGCGAGGATGTTCTGCATGGACCAGTTTAGTTATGGCATGAGTGGGATGTATTGTGCCCAGATTCTACAGGCCAAGGTCGGCCCGGAGGTAACCAGTCTCATTATAGTAGGTTGTGACATCACCACCCACGAGCAGGCCACCTCAGGAGTAAGGAGTTTTGTATAGCTCTTAAATCCACACTTCCGGAACTATACGGTGCAAATTCCACCTTGGATATGATGAAGTTAAATCAAAACCCAGGTGAAGAGTGTGCTTGTTTCTGGCAGCACCTGAAACAGGCGGCATTGGACACGGACCTCGAGGTCGGTCCTGATGTACCACCCGATGGCACGAAGGTCACCCCACCGACCTCTTGCTCAGGGCAAAATTCTTGAAGAGCATCAACACCAAAATTCGAGACCGGCTACTCCTAGCCAGACCTGAATACAGTGATATGTCCATGTCTGCAATTTTTTCCACTCTCTCCGCTATACAGAGAGAGATAGATAGAAGTAAGCAGGGCAAGGCAGCTAAGGCCCTTGTATCACAAGACCCTGAAAAAGAATGGAAGAGAAGTAATGCTCAGAAGCAATAGTAACTACAAGTGCAATAACTGTGGTCGAGAGGGCCTCTTCCGAAAGCACTGCCCGAAGCTTGTCGATAAACCAGGAGGCAGATGGCAGTCCATCCCAGGCAACCCTTCCACGCCTGTCATAGGAATGGTAAGTGATGCCTATGAGTCATCATAGGGCATCAGCAAATCGGTGTCAGCACACATCAACCTTTTTCTTGAGGAACTTAAACACCCCCTCTGTTGCCTCATTGACACCCGTGCAGACAGAACTGTTTTGAGATCTCAGGATCTTCGAGGCAAGGTTCCCTTCTCTGGGGAGAGCACACCAACAGTAGGTCTCACAGGTCAGACAGTGTCATTACAGACCACCAAACCACTCCATTACAGATTGGGTCCGCACACGGAAGCTATCCGGTTAGTAGTGGTCTCGGATGACATTCCCATCAACTTGCTGGGGGCAGACATCCTATCAGAAATTCAGGCGGCCATTGAGTACACTCCAATGGGCATTGTGGTAAGTGAAGAAAGATTGTGCGCCATGGTAACTTTATCCTACCTCACTGAGCCAACATGTTTTCTGGAGCTGGATGTATTGGCAGAGATTGATCGCAAAACCTGGGCTGTTGACAAATACAATGTGGGTATCCTGCCAGGGCCATTGACTACAGTTAACATTAGGCCAGGGAGAATTTTGCCCCGACTTCCAAAGTACCCCTTGAGCGTGGCCCAAATGGACATTCTGAAAATCCAGATAGACCGTTATATACAGATAGGGGTCCTCACACCAACGAAATCGCCCTGTAACACCCCACTGTTCCCAGTGGCCAAAAAGACAGCCATAGGCCAGGAAACGGCATACCGACTAGTACATGACCTGAGAGCTGTTGCCCAACCCACACACTGTACTGGCCTCAATATCACCAAACGCCAAATTTTTCTTTGTCATTGATCCAACAAATGCATTTTTTTCGGTACCACTGGATCCCCAGTGTCCATACCTTTTTGCCTTTTCATTCCAGGGTCAACAACTTACTTGGACACGTCCCCCTCAGGGGTCAGTGACCAGTCCCTCGGAATACAACTGCAAATTAGAAATCGTTTTGGATCAATGGACCCCGATAAATCCAGAGGTGACGTTGCGACAGTATGTGGACGACTTGCTAATTTGCTGTCCCACCTCAGAGGATTGTTATCAACATGCTCAACCACCTGGCGGCAACGGAGAAACAAGGTCAGTAAGGAAAAACTACAGTTTTGCAGGGAGAAAGTTATCTTTTTGGGGTACTGTATCTCTCAGGGAACCGACACCTGAACACCTAGAGTGTTCAGACTCTGAAACACCTGCAGAGAGCGAAAATCCACCGGCAACTAAGGACTATTGACTAGAGATGGCCTTGCGGTTTGCCCGGCAGTCGTGCTTTGCTCATTCGCGACTCGCCGAACGGGCGAACATATGTCAATGTCCGCCGGCGCCATATTCTTTTACATTGTGAAGAACTTTGACCCATGACACATCCATCAGGTAGTACAGGACAGCCAATTGAGATGTTTCAGCTCATGGACATACCCCCTACCTTATAAATAAACCTGATCTGGCCGCCATTTTGCATTAAGTATTTTGCCAGTGTAGGGAGAGGTTGCTGTGTGGAGCAGGGACAGACTGTTAGGAACACCAAACACTAGTTAATAGGGCCACAAAAGTCCTTTTAAGGACTGGTATAGGTGTGCTATCGATAGGTGTGACTTAGTGCGGGGTGTAATATACTTATAATATACTTTCTAACATAAAAAGTATATTATAGTGCATCTGTATTGTGCAGCAGTTGTGCCCGATTCAGGCAGAACTTACAGTGCACAGGAGGCAAAAAGCTGCTAATGTATCTGGAATGAGCCATCCACCATGCATGGTCACATCTGGCGCTCCCAGGATGCTGACACATGGCTCCGCAGTGTGGGCATTTTTTAAGGTGTCCGCTGCTGTCAATAGTGTTGCCATCTGCAGCCTGTGCTGTCAGCGCAAAAGTCGCGGTAAGCCCAACACTCACCTAGAAGGCACCATTCATATCCTGGAAAAGATGCTGGTAAATATGGCTGGTCAGGGGACTGGAGACATGGCGCCTACATCTCACGACCACATGAACCCTGTGGGGGCTGAACTGGAGGAGGAGGAGGACATTGGAGCACAAGCTATGTGTGGTGAAATGGGAGGTTTTTCTTCACAGGTGACAATAGAAGAGGAGCAGGAGCAGCCGGAGAAGCAAGAGGGAGATGAGGAAGACGAGGCAGATGACCCAGACACACAGTGGCAGTATGCAATGAATATGAAGGCAGTGAGTCCCTCCGAGTCACTTGCGCAAATGGCCCGATGCATGCTCACTTGCTTGCGTAGTGACAGCTGAATTGTTACTATGACTACTGCCTATCCACCATGTTAGACCCTTGCTACTGGTCTAAAATGGGGTTTTTTTTTGCACCAGCCGAGAGGGAGGACAAAATGAACTACTATAGAGATATCCTATGTAGTCAGTTGGCCGCTGACTAGCTGCGCCATCGTCCATCCTTTCGCAGGTCTGACTGGGGGGGCCCTCTGCGCTCACCTTCCACTGCCATGGCTGCTGGGGGTGGGGTGGCAGGAGCAGTACCAGCTCCATCATCAGCAGCCTGAGTCTAGAGTCGCTGATGAGCAGCTTTCTTTACCCGCATAGTGAAGAAACTACTCCATAGAGTGGCCTAATGGCCTAATGACAGAGTCTGGAGGTGTCCGCAGCATCAGGAGGCCACAGAGTGACACAATGACGAAAGATTGCGGAGGTGGTAGCAGCATCAGGAGGTCACAGAGTAGCACGACGACGAAAGATTCTTTAGGTGACAGCAGCATGAGGAGGCTACAGAGTAGCACGAAAACAAAGTGTGGAAGTGTCAGCAGCATGAGGAGGCCAGAGTAGCACAACGACAAGAGATTGTGGAGGTGGCAGCAGCATGAGGAGGCCGCAGAGTGGCACAATGACAGAGGCTGAAGGTGGCCGTAGCATCAGGAGGCCACAGAGTGTCAAACTGACAGAGTCTGGAGTTGGCAGCAGCATGAGGAGACCACAGAGTAGCCCAATGACAGAGTCTGGAGGTGGCAGCAGCAGCAGCATCTGGAGGAGGCCACCAAGTGGCACAATGACCGAGTTTGGAGGTGGCGGCAGCATCAGGAGGCCACAGAGTAGTATGATGATGATAGATTGTAAAGGTGGCAGCAGCATGAGGAGGCCATAGAGTGGCACGAAGACAAAGTGTCAAGGTGTCAGCAGCATAAGGAGGCCAGAGTAGCATGAGGACGAGAGATTGTGGAGGTGGCAGCAGCATGAGGAGGCCACAGAGTGGTACAATGACAGAGTCTGAAGGTGGCGCAAGCATGAGGATGCCACAGAGTGGCACACTGACAGAATCTGGAGTTGGTAGCAGTCCTTGCCTATATACCTCGCAAGTCCTAGTGACAAGGGACAGCTGGTCGACAAACCCTTAGCCAGGATAGTGCAGGAAAGACAAAAAACACATAAACAGAAAGGTCAAACAAGCCGCATCAAAACCAAAAGAGCAGAAAAGGTACCTGAGGAGAAAGCAGAAAATCGCCAGGACAAGCCGAAGTCAAACCAGGAGAGCACGCCAAGACCAGAGGATGAGACGGACAGGAATTTGGATGCCTAGCAGGAACAAACAAACCAGGTGAGTATCATGCAGGAAGGACCTCAATAACAGGCAATCTGTGGCCAGCAGATTGCCTGTTTAATAGAGCGCTGGTGGAGTCATGTGACGTGGCCAGCATCACATGACTCCTGAGTTCTGCGATCAGCCCTATTGAGGTTGTCATGGGAACTGGTGACGCCGGGTGCACTGATGACGCAAGCGTGCCTCGACCGTCCCCGCTTCCCAGAACACCGCATTGTGACAGTATCCACCCTTTTACGCGGGCCCACCGGACCCAAGGTCCCAGGTGACAGCTTCTCAGGATGTTCCATATGAAATTTCTTGACAAGCCTAGTGGCGGGAGACAGATGACCCAGAATTAAAATGAGAATGGAAACCGTAGTTACAAAAGAATGGGGAGACACCAGCAGAGGAATTAACATGGTTGTTAATCGCAAATTCTGCCAAAGGAAGGTATTTAACCCACAACTGTTGATCACCAGAGACATATGACCTGAGAAATTGTTCCACGGACTGATTAAGTCATTCCGTCTGCCCGTTACTCTCAGGATGATAGACAGACAAGAAGGACAATGAGATTTGGCACCTCTGACAGAAGGCTCTCCAAAATCTCGACACAAACTGGACACCCCTATCAGACACAATGTTCTCGGGTATACCGTGCAAACATACAATTTGTTCCACAAATACAGAGGCCAGAGTCTTAGCATTAGGAAGTTTAGCAAGGGGAACAAAATGTACCATCTTACTGAATCTGTCAACCACAGTTTTACCCTCAGCAGGTGGCAGATCCGTGATGAAATCCATAGAAATATGGGACTAGAGTCTACTGGAAATGTGTAGGGGTTGCAGTTCACCAGCAGGACGAGTCCTAGGGGTTTTGGACCTGGCACACACCTTGCAGGCCAACACATAGGACTTGATATCCTTGAACAGGGTGGGCCACCAATAAGACCTGGATACCAGCTCTTTAGTAGTGTTGAGTGCGAATATTCGAATATCGATTATTTTTTTGCGAATATCGGCACTTCACTAATTTGCTAATATTTTGAATATAGTGCTATAAATTCGCTATTTCGAATATTCGATTTTTTTTTTTTATTGTTATATTTGTTTCTTTCCCACTTCCCAAAAGTAGTTCTTACCTGTTCTGAGGATTCCTGGCTTCCTGGCTGCTCCGGTCAGTGCCCGTTGCCGCTTCTGCCGACTTCCATGCTCATGGAGCGTCCCCATCACCATGGGAACGCCTCCATACTAGAATGTACTGTCGGATTTGAGAATTACGTTGAAATCGCAATGCAATTAATATACCTTGAAGTAATCGCATTGCGATTTCAACTTAGACCTGGTTTACTATGGTTGGCTTGGTAGAATTAGCGAAGATGACGAATGTATTCATCGTATTCCTCAAAACGAAGATAACGAAATATTCTCCATCTTCGATTCAGCTCCATATTCGTCAACTTCGCTAATTCTAGCAATCAATCAAATAGGAAAGTTGACTAGAGACAGCTAAGTTTTTAATTCGCTATGTGATAATATTACTTAGCTTTTTTTAAAATAAATAAAATAATTATAATACTTGATTATTATAATTATTATATTTATTTAAAAAAAAGTTAAGTAATATTATCGAATAATGAATTAAACCCAGCTGTCTCTATAGTCAACTTTCCTATATATATTTTTTCAATTCTTACAAAATTTTCACAAGTCATACATAATTACATAAATTAGTTACATAAATTAATTTTTACACAGCATCTTGTACATAGTTACATAAATGAATTACATATACAAACTCCCCCCCTCCCCACCCGTAGTTAGTAGATGGCCACAGGAAAAAAAAAAAAATCCTAATGTTACCATCCTCCCTCCATTGCTCCTTTCCTCCCCCAGCCCTCAATTTATGCTTAGCCATCTCTGCCACAACCTGGCAAATCTATGTTTTTTCTTCAATCCGGTCAAGCAGAGCTCCTCACTGGCTATCGACATACTTGTACGTTTTTCCCATTCTTTAACTGTGGGGGCCTCACTCCCCCCCCCCCCCATGCCCAACTATACACTTCCTGGCTCGGAACAGTAGTTTGGTTGCAATCTACATATGTTGAGACCCTTCCACACCATCCAGCACCCCTAGGATGCATTCCTCAAAATGTCTAGGCACTGTAAACTGATGGTATTCCTCTATTTTTTCAATTATTTTTACCCAATAGTTTTGAATTTTTATACATGTCCATAATATATGTATATCGTCTACCCCTATCTCTCTGCACTTTTGACAAGTAAAGACTTTAGTACTATAGTACTTCATTAGCTTTTTAGGGGAGTAGTAGAGACGATACATTATATTTAATTGGATTATTCTATAAGAGAAATTTCTTGAAACCCTAGTCTTCCCGCGTAGTTCCCAGAGTACCCTGCCATTTATGAGTTAGATTGTCAATTGCTCTTCTGTTATTTTTTGGATGCGACAGCCATTGGTATATTCTTGAGATCAATTTCTTGCCGGGTCTCAACTCAATAATATTTTCCAAAGGCTGTGGCAAAGTGGCTATTTGTGTGCCTTTCCCTATCGTCTTATACAATGCATGTTTTAGTTGTAGGTAATAGAACCTCAGCCCTATCTCTCTCAGTTGGTATTTCCTTTTTAGCTCTTCATACAATATTATATCCCCCGCCTCCCATACCTGTCCCAATTTGTATATCCCAAATTTCCACCAGATCTTCTGCTCAATTAATTCTAACTATGAGGCTAGTATTGTCCCACAGTATGGTGTCTACATGTAACCCAGTTTGGGACCATAATTCCTTTACCGTCTCCCAGCTCTTGGCCATCAAGAGAATCAAAGATCTATATTTACCTCCCTGTTGGGCAAGAATACCCGTTTCCATAACCTGAAAAATATTGTACTTCTCCAGTCTTTTATTTATCCCTGCTATTAGATTTTTATAATTTTGCGAGTTACTCCATGTTGTCATATTTTTTATAATCCCTCCCCTAAAGAAGAGCTCCAAATCTGGTACAGACAGTCCACCCTCCCTCTCCGGAATACTTAGTATCTGTGCCTTTATCCTCGTTTTTTTTCCTCACCATATTAAATCAGTCAATAAGCTAGCTATTGTTTTAAAAAATCTTTTAGGAATTATCACGGGTGTATTCCACAGAATGTAGTTTAACCAGTGAGATGCGTCCTGCCATCGACATGTACAATCTTTTCCATACCCCTATTTTCTTCTTTATTTCCTGGATTTTCGGGATCACATTTAGTCTAACATAATCATTGGGGTCCGAAGTAATCTGGATTCCCAAAATATTTAACGGGTTCATGCATCATCTTAATTTCCAACTGGCCCGGTCTAAAATCGTTCAGCGGAATGCATGCCGATTTAGACCAGTTTATACTGTCCTGCATGTCTACCAAATTGTTCGAATACCTGAAATATCCTTTTTAGCAATCCATGTGAACCCACAAATAGCATGATGTCATCCGCATACAAGGCAATTTTTTCCTAATGGGTACAATATCTGAACCCCACAATTCCCAGAACCTGTCTAATCATATCTGCAAGCGGTTCAATAGCTATAGCAAAAAGCAGAGGGGACAGGGGACATCCCTGTCTAACCCCCCTGCCGAACGCTACGCTGTCTGAATATTCTCCATTTAAAATCACCCTTGCAGAGGTTTCCATATACAATTGTTTTACCCATGTGACAAAGCAATCCCCAAATCCCATTTTTTTCATTGTATTAAATAGAAAGAGCCATTCTATAGTGTCAAAAGCCTTTGAGGCATCTATAGTTACAATCAGCCGTTCTCCGCAATTTGTGGGTTCTAACTGGGTATTCACAAAATATCTCATGATATTCTCTGTGGTAGTCTTGCCCAACATGCACAAGCACCGAGATCACCTTCCTAAGTCTATTTGCCAATGTCACGGCTGAGGATGGGGAAAATCCTCAGCCGTGCGATGCCAGAAGATGTTAGGCTGCTCGGCCAGGACGACAGGATTAGGGAGCAGGTCACCTCCTAAAGAGTCCCTTACCTTACCCTAACTCCTAGCTGCATGGGCCGACCTTGAAGGTATGAGGGCCCATGCTCAGGAACCTCGGATCCCTAACTCACCCTCCGACCGGTCCCTGAACTAGGAGTCAAGGTAAGACGGCCTGTTCCTTCTGGACACGGAGGAACAGGGGTCTCACTGGCCAAGCTACAAGGATTGGGGAAACACATACAACATACAGATATGACAGGCGAACTACTAGTTCCACACGTACCTGTCACAGCCACGCTGACTGGAACCCATGCATGCACTACTAATGTCCACAGAACAACTAGAGGACACAGCACACATAACACACAGGTAACCAGGACATCCGTAGTTGCAAATAAACAGAGACAAAGGAAAACATCAACTGAACATCAAGACATAAACTTCACAAATAAACCTATGACCACAAGGGTGGCCCCCACTGACAGATGATATACACAGGAGGCTGCTCCAGCTAAGCAAGGCTGAAGCAACCCCCTGACACATGCCAAACACATATAGGACTAAGAGGCCACACCCACACAGACACACCCAGTGTCTCACACACACAGAAAGGGAGTTAACCCTTCCAACACCAGGGAAGGGAAAACACCACTTAAAGGGGAAGTGTCCAAACCAAAATCACACTGTGGCTGTTGCCGCAGGCAATGACATGGGTGGCAACCATGTCCTGGGAGTCAGCCCGAAGGCCGGGACACTGCAACCACATGTACACATGCAACCCAACGTTGAATATAAGCAGTTTCGAAATTAATATTTCTTTGTATTGAGCATACACCTCAAACGGAATGCCGTCTATGACGGGAGCTTTGTTCTTTACTATCCCCTTTAGCATCTCGTATACCTCTAAAAGGGTAAGGGGAGCTTCCAGAGACTTACATTGATCAGTTGTTAACCTCGAGATAGTAATATAATGGATATCTTTTTCTTTTTTTTTTTTGGTTTGCTACCAAGGCCGCTAGTTTTTTCCCAGGGATATGTGCATGGATTTAGTTATTCCTAATATAGTTTTCTTTTTGTTGTTCTGCCAATAGGAACAATTCGTCCTTTAGTACCGAGGCCTTCTCTATCCAAGAAGTGTAGTTTTGATCTGTAGGATTTGCAATATAATTTTTTTCATTTTTTTCTGCCTCACCTTCTAATTTTGTTATTTTGTCTCTTATCCCTTTCATATATAACCCTGTATACTTTATAATAATCCCTCTAATAAAGGCCTTGGCAGCCTCCCATACTATATTAACTGTTGTTGATCCGTCGTTCATCTCAAAGAACTCTCTTATCTCTCACAGGATCTTGTCGTGTGTATCCATCATATTTATCCATCCTATACTTATATTCATTCCTCTTTTTTTTTGTGTGTGTTTTAATATTTATAGTAATTGTATTTTGAATTCAATTTCCAGTGAACCTTTCTTATTTGTGAAAACTAAATCTATCCGTGATAGACTCCTGTGAGTCTTTGAAAAACACAATTATTTCTGTGAATTAGGGTGCATAACTCTCCAAATGTCTATCCAACCCATCTCTTTAGTGATATTTTTTAATTTGGATCCCATACAGGAGCCCTGTTTATTCCCCAATTTACATCTATCTATTCTTGCATCCATAACATTATTTGTCCCCAACCACCAACAGTGATTTATCCCCTGTCTTAAGTGCAATATCATACATTTTTAATAGGACGTCGATTTTAAAGGGTGGCGGTATATACACACTTGCTATTAGCCACGCTCTACCTTCCAATATACAATCCAACAGGACATAACAACCCTCCTTGTCTACAATAGCTTTCACTATTTTTATATCTATATCCCGATGTATTAATATGCTTACTCCTCTCGCGTATGCTGAATACACTGAGTGGAAAGCATATTCATGGTCTACCTATCCCCTCCCTAGTCTCCTTCGTCAGGTGTCTTTCCTGCAAACAAACTATTGCAGGGAGAGTTCTATGTATTGCATCAAAGACCGCTACTCTCTTGGAACCCCTACTCAGCCCCCTAATATTCCATGAGATAATTCTCATGTTTTTTGTTCATAATCCTGTCCATGGCCTGAGTATGGAGGGCCCTCTTTATTATAAAAGAATCAAAAGTAGTGACCACTGAACTCCACCCTCACCTCTGTCCCTGCCTACTTGCCTCGCAAATCCTAGCAAGAAGGGACAACTGGTCGACAAACCCTAAGCTAGGAAAGTGCAGGGAAGACGACAACACATAAACAGAAAGGTCAAATGAGTCGCGTCAAAACCAAGAGAGCAGAAAAGGTACCGGACGAGCAAGCAGAGAATCATCAGGACAAGCTGAAGTCAAGCCAGGAGAGCACACCAAAACCAAAGGATGAGATGAATGGGATATCGGAAGCCAAGCAGGAACAAACAAACCTTTGAGCCACGTCATGGGGGAGTGATCGTTCAATGGGCGTTTTGTGCCGTGTAATGTGGGCGTCATGGGGAGGAGGGGAGGTTGAGAGCACCTGAATGACGTGATCAGAAATGGGCGGTGCTTAGGTAACAGCATCATGAATGACAAAGATAAATGTGGAAATTTGAGGGATTTGAGATATAGGCTGCACAAATCGAAAGGAGAATGATGATTTTAGGCGATATGTTACGGGATAAAAATGTTTAGCAGTGGGACCAGGGAAGTCTACTGTGAAATAGAACTGCGGCAACCCGAAAGGGGAAGTACTGTAAATAAGTGTTTGCATTAGGAAGAGATTCTCTCCGAATTTAAAGGAAGGTCACCGTTTGTATTTTTGTATTTTGATTTGAAACTGTTGCATATATAAATAAGATCTGAACATGATTTGGGCTAACACCGGCTCTTGTAATGTGAGAAGCCGGGCTATTTAAAGGGCCCCACTGCGGACATGCGCAATTGTCGCCCCTGAGGAAGCCAGAGAGCGAAACCCGGGTCGGGCAGGAATGTGACGGTTTTTACTGTGTTATATGCCTTTTGTCTACCAACTCTTGTGAGTAGAATAAAATCTTTTAACCAACTTGTAAGAGGGTGCTTCACTATTCTGCCAAATCTCCTTAATCCTGTAGAGGAGGCGGTCTGTGGAAGATCGGATCCCTTAGGTGAAGAGGATTGAGGCTGGTGCCCTGCTTCATTCATCGGTGAACCGGAGAACATAGTCTCAAGCAGCGCGGTTCCCAAACTTCTATTGCCTGACTATTCAGTGTGAATCACCTACCACACCACCTCGGGACCAGCAGCGCAAGTACCTGTTATTTTACAGGTGAATATCATGCAGGAAGGACCTCAATAACAGGCAATCTGTAACCAGCAAATTGCCTGTTTTAATAGAGCGCTGGTGGAGTCATGTGACATGGCCAGCATCACAGAACTCCTCAGTTATGATGCAGCCTCAGCCCTATTGCGGTTGTCATGGGAACGGGCAACGCAGAGCGCGCTGATAACGTGAGTGTGCTCGGCCGTCCCCGATTCCCAGAACACTGCATCGTGACAGATACCTCAGAGTGGCAAGGTGACATAGTGTGGAGATGGCAGTAGCAGCAGCATCAGCAGCATCAGTTGGATATGACAGAGGGGAAAGGTGAAAGTGTGGAGATGGCAGTAGCAGCAGCATCAGGAGGATACCACAGAGTGGTAAGTTGACATAGTGCAGAGATGGCAGTAGCAGCAGCAGCAGCAGGAGGATACCACAGAGTGGCAAGGTGACATAGTGTGGAGTTGGCAGCAGCATCGAGAGTATACCACAGAGTGGCAAGGTGAAGGTGTGGAGATGGCAGCAGCAGCATCAGGAGGATACCACAGAGTGGTGAGGTGACATAGTGTGGAGATAGCAGTAGCAGCATCAGCATCAGGAGGATATGACAGAGTGGCAAGGTGACATAGTGTGGAGATGGCAGTATCAGCAGCATCATCAGGAGTATACCACAGAGTGGGAAGATGACATAGTGTAGAGATTGCAGTATCAGCAGCATCATCAGGAGTATACCACAGAGTGGCAAGGTGATATAGTGTGGAGATGGCAGTAGCAGCAGCAGCATCAGGAGGAAACCACAGAGTGGCAAGGTGACATAGTGTGCAGATGGCAGTAGAAGTAGCATCAGGAAGATATTACAGAGTGGAAAGGTGACATAGTGTGGAGATGGCAGTAGCAGCAGCATCAGGATGATATGACAGAATGGCAAGGTGACATAGTGTGGAGATGGCAGTACTAGCATCATCATCATCAAGAGGATACCACAGAGTAGCAAGATGACATAGTGTGGATATGGCAGTAGCAGCAGCAGCATCAGGAGAATACCACAGAGTGGGCAAGGTGACATGTTGTGGAGATGGCAGTAGCAGCAGCATCAGGAGGATACCACAGAGTGGCAAGAGGTGACATAGTGTGGAGATGGAAGTCGCAACAGCAGCATCAAGACACCACAGAGTGGCAAGGTGACATAGTGTGGAGATGGCAGTAGCAGCATCAAGATACCAAAGAGTGGCAAGGTGACAAATTGTGGAGATGGCAGTTTCAGCAGCATCAGGAGGATACCACAGAGTGGCAAGAGGTGACATAGTGTGGAGATGGCAGTCGCACCAGCAGCATCAAGACACCACAGAGTGGCAAGGTGACCAAGTGAGGAGATGGCAGTATCAGCATCAGTAGCATCAGGAGGATACCCCAGAGTGGCAAGGTGACATAGTGTGGAGATGGCAGTCACAGCAGCATCAAGATACCACAGAGTGGCAAGTTGACATAGTGTGGAGATAGAAATAGCAGCAGCAGCAAAATCAGGAGGATACCACAGAGTGGCAAGGTGCCATAATGTGGAGATGGCAGTAGCAGCAGCAGCATCCGGATACCAAAGAGTGGCAAGGTCACATAGTGTGGAGATGGCAGTAGCAGCAGCAGCATCAGGAGTATACCACAGAGTGGAAAGGTGACATAGTGTGGAGATGGCAGTAGCAGCAGCATCAGGAGGATATGACAGAGTGGCAAGGTGACATAGTGTGGAGATGGCAGTCGCAGTAGCAGCATCAAGATACCACAGAGAGGCAAGGTGACATAGTGTGGAGATGGCAGTAGCAGCATCATCAGGAGGATACCCACAGAGTGTCAAGGTGACATAGTGTGGAGATGGCAGTAGCAGCAGCAGGATCAAGAGGATACCACAGAGTGGCAAGGTGACATAGTGTGGAGATGGCAGTCACAGAAGCAGCATCAAGATACCACAGAGTGGGCAAGGTGACAAATTGGGGAGATGGCAGTATCAGCAGCATCTGGAGGATACCACAGAGTGGCAAGAGGTGACATAGTGTGGAGATGGCAGCCACAACAGCAGCATCAAGACACAACAGAGTGGCAAGGTGACCAAGTGAGGAGATGGCAGTATCATCAGCAGCAGCATCAGGAGGATACAACAGAGTGGCAAGAGGTGACATAGTGTGGAGATGGCAGTAGCAGCAGCAGCATCAGGAGGATACCACAGAGTGGCAAGGTGACATAGTGTGGAGATGGCAGTCACAACAGCAGCATCAAGACACCACAAAGTGGAAAGTTGACATAGTGTGGAGATAGCAATAGTAGCAGCAGCAGCAAAATCAGGAGGATTCCACAGAGTGGCAAGTTGACATAGTGTGGAGATGGCAGTAGTAGCAGCAGCAGCATCAGGAGGATACCACAGAGTGGCAAGAGGCGACATAGTGTGGAGATGGCAGTCACAACAGCAGCATCAAGACACCACAGAGTGGCAAGGTGACCAAGTGTGGAGATGGCAGTATCAGCATCAGTAGCATCAGGAGGATACCCCAGAGTGGCAAGGTGACATAGTGTGGAGATGGCAGTCACAGCAGCATCAAGATACCACAGAGTGGCAAGTTGACATAGTGTGGAGATGGCAGTAGCAGCAGCAGCATCAGAATACCAAAGAGTGGCAAGGTGACATAGTGTGGAGATGGCAGTAGCAGCAGCAGCATTAGGGGGATACCACGGAGTGGCAAGGTTACATAGTGTGGAGATGGCAGTAGCAGCAGCAGAATCATGAGGATACCACAGAGTGGCAAGGTTACAGTGTGGAGATGGCAGTAGCAGCAGCAGAATCAGGATGCCATATATAGTTGTTGCACCCTGGCCACGCTTCACCTTCTGCCCACATATTCTACATATAGCCATGTTAACTTCCTCCGGCGGCTTAACAAAAAACTGCCACACCAGTGATTTTCCCCCCAGCAGTCCGACTGACTGCTACAGCCGCTGCTTCCGTGAACCCCTTCACAACTACTTCCCAGGCAGGTAGGCTCCTGCGAAGCAGGTTGTCTACCCCAGGCACCTTTGGCTTCTGACCTCCCATTGCTGTGCTCCTGCTGACACCCAGCCATGCTTTCAGCACATATAACCGCCAACGTGAACTGAGAATATATTTTTCTTTTTTTTACTTAAATATACCAGTAAATGCTTTCAGCAGAAATAAAAGCACCAGTGAAGTGCGTATATATTTTTCTTTCTGTGGCAAGGTGACATAGTGTGGAGATGGCAGTAGTAGCAGCAGCATCAGGAGGATACCACAGAGTGGCAAGGTTACATAGTGTGGAGATAGCAGTCGCAGCAGCAGCATCAGCAGGGTACCACAGAGTGGCAAGAGGCGACATAGTGTGGAGATGGCAGTCGCAACAGCAGCATCAAGACACCACAGAGTGGCAAGGTGACCAAGTGTGGAGATGGCAGTATCAGCATTAGTAGCATCAGGAGGATACCCCAGAGTGGCAAGGTGACATAGTGTGGAGATGGCAGTCACAGCAGCATCAAGATACCACAGAGTGGCAAGTTGACATAGTGTGGAGATAGAAATAGCAGCAGCAGCAAAATCAGGAGGATACCACAGAGTGGCAAGGTGCCATAGTGTGGAGATGGCAGTAGCAGAATCAGGATACCACATATAGTTGACGCACCCTGGCCACGCTTCACCTTCTGCCCACATATTCTACATATAGCCATGTTAATCTCCTCCGGCGGCTTAACAAAAAACTGCCACACCAGTGATTTTCCCCCCAGCAGTCTGACTGACTGCTACAGCCGCTGCTTCCGTAAACCCCTGCACAGCTACTTCCCAGGCAGGTAGGCTCCTGCGAAGCAGGTTGTCTACCCCAGGCACCTTTGGCTTCTGACCTCCCATTGCTGTGTTCCTGTTGACACCCAGCCATGCTTTCAGCACATATAACCGCCAACGTGAACTGAGAATATATTTTTCTTTTTTTACTTAAATATACCAGTAAATGCTTTCAGCAGAAATAAAAGCACTAGCGAAGTGCGTATATATTTTTCTTTCTGTACTGAAATAGGCCACTAAATGCTTTTGCCACAAATAACCGCACCAGTGAAATGCATATATTTTTTCTTTCTATAATGAAATAGGCCACTAAACCCTTTTGCCACAAATAACTGCACCAGTGAAGTGCGTATATTTTTTTCTTTCTCTACTGAAATAGGCCACTAAAGACTTTTGTCATAAATAACTGCACCAGTGAATTGCATTTTTTTTTTCTTTCAGTACGATTTCAACACATATAACTGCAGAAGTGAACTGCATATATATGTTTCTTGTTTGAAATGATATAACCACTAAAGGTTTTTCAACATAGCAATTGCACCCCAAGAACAAATTGCTGGAATACCAGAGCTGTATAATGGATATTTGGATCCCCAAATAATCTTTCCCTGTACTTGTACTTCTGACTTCTCTCCCTGCACTAAGATGCTGTAAAATGCTTCCTCCCTATCCTTTCCCTGCACTTATAAATCCCTTTTCTGGCACTGTTCCTAGCGCTTTCTGATGTCTCCCCCTGCACTAAGATGCACTATCCTTTGCCTGCACTTATAAACCGTTTCTTTCAGGGTTTTTTTTCACAATGAGGTTTTTCCCATTACTGTCCCTAGCGCCTTCTCACGTCTGTCAATGCACTCAGAAAGCTTGAAAATGTCTGACTCTAAGATGGCCGCCTTATTTATAGGTCTGTGACATCACAGTGCTGGCTGGCTGCTGATTGGCTGCATGCATGGCAGTATGGGTCAGCCCGCCTTCCCAGAGTTCCTTGCCCCATGTCCTTACACATGAAGCCACCATTTGAGCCGCCATTTTAGGAAAAACTGCGATTCGCTACCACAAATAAAAAATTTCTGGTTCAATTCGCTCATCTCTAATCATAAACCTCATTTGCCACTTCTCTACCCCAACCTCCAACCTATCCAGATTCAGCTGTAGCAGTATACTGCCCTCTTTTGTGTTAATTGCCTTACACGATTTACTGCTGTTTGCAAAAAAAATTTTTTTTTCATGAATGATAAGTAGTGATGAGCGGCAGGGGCAATATACGAATTTGCGATATTTCATAATATTTGGTAGAATATTCGTCATATATTTGTGAATTCGAGATTATTTTATTGATCGCGCAAAATCGTCAATGTAATAGTCGCTTAATGCTTACGAAATACAGGCGTGGGTCACTATAGCTACATTTTTCAAGCGGCTAGAAGTTTCCTGAGACTGGAGAAAATGATTGGCACGGCAGAACATTACAATAGCTTTATATGCAGTTAGAGTTCTCCAATATATTTGCGATCGGCACTAATGATGTGAATATTTTGGCGCAATACGTGCAAATTCACATTTTATTTGTCAGCCCTGTAGAACAGACCTGTCATTATAGAGTTGTTAAATATTTGAAACAAATGTCTGCCTATCACATTACTTAATTATCTTAGTATACAGGGGTGTATGCCATCTGGATCCGGTGATTGTTTAGTGTTGTTTACTTTTAAAAAAAAGTGGCAATGTACTTGTTTCACTGTTAGACCTGAGACATTTAATGGGCCTTTTATTTTGTCAGTCTTCATTTCCATTTCATTTTCCTCTGTGATTACAGTGAGTAAAGAAGTAAACCAGGCTTTTCCTGATCTCCAGCTACATGTCCTCCTTAAAGGGGAAACATTGTATACATTTTTACAACATAGTGTCTGTGTTGCGGCTATTTCACAGCAATGTAAGAAAATTGATTGCGTTATTTTGAGAAGTTATGAAAATCAGTACAAAAATGTTGTGCACCTTAAGCACATGGACAAACTGCTGGGTAGGCTAATTACTAGCCAGTAACAGATATGTTCATTGACTGCTACTGAAGCATTCTGTGGTCCTGTCTATGTCAGACTGTCAGGAAATTAGTAAACGGAACCATTAAGACAAATGTGCAATAGTTAGCGAAGCAAGGATTTAACTTTGTCGCCTCATTCAGGAAAGATTTTTAACCCAACTCATGGGAGGTGCAGACCTGTGTATTGCGGCTCAAAACATTTACAGACATAACATGATTCACAGCTCTGCTTAAAGCTATGTCTTGCTTTCTGCTTAAAATGGAAGCCATAACCCTTTGCAGGATCCACTGTACAATATCAATGACACTCGCTGGGGACTGTCACCAAATAGTCTTTAAAATAATTTTCCAGTTTCATGACATTGAAGACCTATCCTCAAGAAAGGTCATCAATATCAGATCGATGGGGGTCCTACAGTGAGGGTCCGACACCCTCACTGATCAGCTGCGAAAAGGAGCCACAGCGCTCATGCAAGTTCTGCATCTTCATCATTGTTTACAATTACACTGTCTACATTGTGGCAAAGGTAAGAGCTTCCTCTTCTGTTCAATTGAATGGGACAAAAAGCTGTAATTACATTGAACAGCTCTTGCACATGTGTCTTGGCCCCTTCAAACAGCTGATCGGTTGGGGTACTGGGAATCCACAGATCTGGTATTTGTGATCTACCCTCAGGATAGATCACCAATATCATGAAACTAGAGTAACCTTTAAGGTACATGTGAACAGTATCCTATAGTTTGATATAATTGCATACAGTCTACACAATCCTCTACGAACTGCAGCACAAAGCACACATGCAAGACTAATACAATTTACCTACAGTCATAAATTGTAGCAAAATATCTCTACATTAGAAAGAAATTAATGTCGCTGATATAATTGACTCACAGGGTTCTGGGATTTTACTTACTATTATTAAATTAATAGACCACATTTAGTGAACACAATTCTTTATTCAAATTGGTTCCAGAGTGTCGGTGCTCATTGAACATAGTTTTACTGGGAGGCTCTGCTTTTTAAACTAGGCTCCTTCTTGAACAGTGAAATCTGCGTATCTCATTCATCAGAACAATGCGGGAATCATCAAGGAGAACAAACTCCCCTAGTCCTGCAGCTTTGGTTCCTGAGATGAAAATAGGCTATGCTTTTAGGGAGTGGACTCCACGGCAAACCGCAGTGCAATGTAAGTGATTTGGGTGTTCGTAAACACCATTGACACATAAAGTTTCCAGCATGCTTTATTCTGCTGTCGAAAGGTGGAGGATTTGACATGGAATTTTTATGGACGTTTTCTTTGTATTTTTTTATGCTGTTTTTTGGAGCCAAATTATAAGGAATGAAGCTTTTTGGTTTATTTTTTGTGCAGTTTTTTGAGCCAAGCCAGAATTTGATTCAAAAGGAATATGAAGAACTTATACTTCCTACTGCACCTCAAACCACATGCATGGATGTCAAACTCATGGCCCTCCAGATGTTGCAAAACTACAACTCCCATCATTCCCTGATAGCTGTAGTATGCCCAGGCATGATGGGGGTTGTAGTTTTGCAACAGCTGGAGGGCCACGAGTTTGACATCCCTGACATAAAGCATCACGCGTGTTTCCAGTCTGAGCTTTGTTTCAAATTTGCTTCAAAGAGTAAAACTGCCCTATGTGAACATAGCCTTAACAGACAAGCATTTCTCGGAAAATACATCACAAAGTTGTAACGCTTCATGTGCTCTGGTAGTTTAGTGATACTTATTTAATAATATAACTATAGTATTCAGTTCTGTCTATGTGACCATCTATCTGTGAAATGTAAAAGCAGAGCAATAAATCTGATTTCCATTCTGTCTGCTTGGCTGCATGTAATGTCGTCTTTTTCTTTTTTATGCCCTCTACTCCTGTTGAGAAATTTGCCTTCCACAATGTTGTTTTGCTCAGCTTATCTCATACATATTGGTAAATCTCCATTTTAATTACATTTATCTTGTTGTATGACTAGTGAGCATATTACTCAGATGTAATGTCTGTGTCACAGTGTAGTCAAAGCACAAAAGACGCTAAAGTCATTTAAACTATTGATTAGAACATCAGAATTGTAGTCTGCTTTGCTTCACTGCCATTCACATTCAAGTAGTGTCTCTCACTGTTTAATAAATCAGGTACTTTTGAAAAAGTTTCCATGCTGAAAACAGGAAAATCAAAAGCATGAGTTCTATTTTTCCTATCATAAATCTCCCCTTTGCCCTCATTCGTTGTGTCCAAATGTCTTCTCAAGATGTTAGATAGTAAATATTGCAGAATGAAACCTTTGTGCCTGTACAATTTGTTTCTGTTCTATTTGTCTTTTTTACTGTTTTTGAATACACATCTACTGTATATTTGTGGTTGTGTATATACTGTACAGTACTTATCATGCCCTCCATTGTGTACAAGCCTTGAGACTGCATATAAACAATTTCTATAGGCATTTCCTAAGTTAATCACAGAACCACCATTAAAATGAAGTCTTTATTAATTAATTAAAAATCGATATAGGTGCCTCCAAATTGTGCACTTTTCAGGAAACAGGGCCTCTGGGTATTAGCAAAGAAAAACTGCCCCTTATTGCTATCCCTGGGCTTATAGGGCCCTGCCTAAAAAATGGAATGGCCTCCCAGATAAAGGGGATCCCATGTCAGGAACTTCCTAATGTCCCTGGAAAGTCCCTGACAAAAAAGTACCACCAAGTCCGTCGGTATATTTCGATACAGGTCTTGGTCCACTGGACCGACACCAAAATCTCATGAGATGGGATGTCATCAGAGTTAGGGTTTTCTGACCGCATTTTACCTTGGCGTGGTGTCTATATCTCCCCATTCAGGAGAAGACAACAATGCCACAGACTATACCTCACAGCACAACTGATATCGGGTAACACAAGTACCGTTTCCAGCTATAATGGCTACTGTATATGTTACATTGGGGTGGCCATTCCGCAGGGCTCTATAAGCCCAGGGAGAGCAATAAGGGACAAAGTTTCTTTGCCAATAACCAAGGGCCTTGTTTCCTGAATATACACAATTTACGTTTTAGTGGTGGTGGTTCTGTCATTGTACTCCTCAGATGCCAGTGTTCATAGCTGATCACAGCACCTGAAAGCAATATTACAGTGTAACATAAAAAATAAAATTCTACTTACCTCAACCATTTCATGAAGAGCCGTCCACCGCTATCTTGATTAAAGATCTAGCGCAAAATCTTGGGTGGCCCATGATGACGTTATCTTGTCGCCTGGTGTGGTGACGTCATACGTCACCGAGCACGGGATTTTGTGCGAGATCGTCAATCAAGATGGCTGTGGCTGGCTGGCTATTCACGCTCAAACGGATGAGGTAATTATGTTGGTTTTTTTCATTTGCTTTTTACCACCAAGCATGAGGAAATTATCTTCACTGCAAATCAATTTTTCTCTGAAGTTTGGATCGAATTCCACTTTGTAAAAATAATGAAAAAAACATACATACCTTATCCATTTGAGCACAAAGAAGCCGCCACAGCCATCTTGCTTGAAGATCCCAAGCAAAATCTCGTGCATGATGACATATGATGTCACCAGGCCGACCAACATGATGACATCATTAGCTGTGTGAGATTTTGCACTGGATCTTTAAGCAAGATGGGCAACCCCTAAAATGCTTTAATATTGATCTCAGATGCTGTAATCAACAATGAACACAGCATCTGAGGGGTTCAATGACGGGGGTGGGGCAATCGCCATTCCCTGTCATTGCACCAAAATGCAATTTGTGACAAAGCACTTCATCACAAGGCAAATTTTTTGTAACAGTTGGCAAAGCAGCCAAATCGAATTTTTAAGAACTTCGCTCATCTCTAGTAGTCATCTTATGAGAATAGATAGCTGAAAATATAAAAAGTTCCATATTTTACATAAACATTGTACCAATTTGCTTGTGTTCAAGTATCTTCACTATGAATCAAATATATTTCAATAGCATCTGGAAAAATTGTAAATTATCAGAAGGATACCATGGTTATTTCATATACTTAAAGAGGACCTTTCACCTAAAAAAAAAAATTAAACTAAGACCATAGCTTAACTTACATGCCCCCATGAAGTCTTGATCGTTTTTTCTTTTTTCAAACTGTGCCCCCGTTTGTCCGCTATGCCCTCCGGAATAATTCCCGCCGTCTATGCTAATGAGCCAGCCTCAAATTGGCTGGCTTTAAAAGTTCTCCTCGGCGTGCCTTCCATCTTCTCCCTGGCACGGAGCGCATCCAATCAGCGCGCTCCGCTCTTAGCCGGATAGACGAAATCGCTCCAGTTCTCTGAAGTCTCGCGAGAACTGGAGCGTCTTCTCCCTGGCTAAGAGCGGAGTAAGAACAATAAAAACAGGCAAGGAGATTCCAGGAATAGTCCTAACCAGTGCTGAATGATGCTGTGCACTTGGCAGTCGAGTCACTCCAGATCTTGGGTCCGCTGTGAGGACAAAGTTCCTGGCAGTCTTCAGTCACTAGGAGTTGTGACCTATACCTGGTTGACGGAAAATAACAGTGGGCACTGATCACCCTGAGAGACCTCCTTTTAAATGCCTGCTGACCAATCCCAGGGTGCCAAGTGTCCACTACCATAGGTGAACAAATTGCCCTGCACCTGAGTACAAGGCCTAAGGCAATCACAAGTTGATTAACCCATGGCTGGCTCCCTAATCCACTTTGCTCTTGTGAGTCAGTATAATATGCGCCACTGGTCGACGAAGTGCATAAGAAGCGCGTACTCGCGACCGTGTATCCCTTTGCGAACCTGCCCTTGTGCGGACGCACGGACGCATGATTAACTCAGCGCGAGTATGCGAGCGCGTGGACCCAGATGCGGAAACGGAAGTCGCAGGAGACACCGGAGACAACCCTGGCCGCGGCGTCTTGTCACTCGCCTGGCCACTCTGTCCCCGGGACTCCGACGGTCCTCCCCTCCGATGTCCACGCGAACGCATCTCCGCACTGGCTCGCAAAGAGGTCAGCGCTGGTGCATCAGAGACACGCATAACCTGTCCCGCAACTCCACGAGGACCCCTTTTGGTTCCCCTGGAGTGCAAAGCAGGTGAGGATCTTACATTACCCCCCCCTCGAGGAGGCAGCTCTGAAGACTCCAAGCAAGCTTTCCCCGGGTTATCCCGGTGAAAGGCTGCCACCAACTCATCCGCATGCACCTGGCGAGCAGGTATCCAACATCTCTCCTCTGGACCAAAACCCTTCCAGTCCACCAAGTATTGAAGAGACCTTTGGACAAAACGAGAGTCCAAAATTCTGTTCACTTCGAACTCCGGTACCCCTTGGACCTCCAGCGGGAGTCGGATGCCGATTTGAATGAATGAAGGGAGTGGAGTCGGCTGCCGATTTGAGAAGTGAAACATGAAAGGTGTTCACTCCTCGGATCGACGGTGGAAGAGCAACCTTGTACGTAACTCGGTTGATCTTTTGTGTCACTGGGTATGGGCCAATGAATCGAGGACCCAACTTGGAAGATGGCTGACGCAGCGGAATGTTCCGGGTGGAGACCCACACCTGATCTCCCACCTTAAACTTTTGCTCTACGGTGCGATGACGATCAGCAAATTTCTTCTGTTGCGCCACCGCACTGCGGAGATTCCGTTGGGCCGACGACCAAATGGGACGCCTATTCTTGAACCACTGATCCACCACCGGTGAGTCAGTGGAGGGTCCGGCCAAAGAAGAGAGTCTTGGATCCCTGCCCCCCACGCACCTGAACGGAGACATCTTAGTGGAAGCATGCTCAGAGTTATTATAAGCCACCTCCGCAAAGGGTAGATACGCTGCCCATTCCTCCTGGCAGTCTGACACGAAGCACCGAAGATATTGCTCCAGGGTCTGGTTAGTCCTTTCCATCTGACCGTTGGTCTCTGGGTGAAAACCAGAAGAAAAAGACAAATTAATACCCAATCGGGAGCAGAAAGAACGCCAGAAGCGGGAGATGAATTGCACTCCTCTGTCTGAAACAATGTCATCCGGCGCTCCGTGTAATCGAAAGACATGATTCAAGAACAGATCTGCCAATTCTCTGGCCGAGGACAATCCAGGGAGTGGGATAAAATGGGCCATTTTACTAAAACGGTCCACCACTACCCAGATTACCGTACTTCCAGAGGACCTTGGCAAATCTGTGATGAAATCCATGGAAATGTGAGTCCATGGAGCCTGGGGAATAGGCAGTGGGAGTAAAGTCCCAGAAGGGGCAGACCGAGACGGTTTACATCTGGCGCAAACAGTACATGCCTGGATATAGGCCTTAACATCCACGGACATGTTGGGCCACCACACATGACGTTTAACAAGGGCAAGTGTTTTTTTAACACCCAAATGCCCGGCAGACTTTGAGTCATGAAGCTGTCGGATGACCTCCAATCGAAGGTTAATGGGTACGAACCATCGACCCTCGGGTTTGTCAGGTGGATTCTCTGCCTGTGAGGGCTCAAGAAGAGAGGACAAGTCCTCCATTACTTCTGCGGCCCCCAGGGCAGCAAGAAAACATTTAGTTGGGAGAATGGTTTCTGGCTCAGAGTCCAGGACGGAAGCAGCCTCAGGGAAGCAGCGGGACAGGGCATCTGCCTTCACGTTTTTGGAACCTGGTTTATAAGTGAGGTGGAAATTGAAGCAGGTGAAAAACAATGCCCACCTGGCTTGTCGGGAGTTGAGTCTTTTGGCACTCTCTAGATACTCCAAATTTTTGTGGTCAGTGTAAACCGTGATGGGATGTTCTGCACCCTCTAGCCAATGTCTCCACTCTTGAAAAGCCAATCTTACTCCCAGAAGCTCTCTATTGCCGATATCATAATTACACTCGGCTGGAGAGAGCTTCCGAGAGAAGAAGGCACAGGGATGTAACCTCTCGGGGTCCCCAGAATACTGTGAGAGAACTGCCCCTACTCCGACCTCTGAGGCATCGACCTCGAGAACAAAAGGTCTGGAGGTGTCTGGATGAGTAAGAATTGGTGCCGTGCAAAAGGCCTGTTTCAGCGTCTCAAAGGCTCTGACTGCCTCTCTCGTCCACTTAGAAGGATTAGCTCCCTTCTTAGTGAGGTTGGTGAGAGGTACTACTATCGCAGAAAAATTCTTAATAAACTTGTGGTAGAAGTTGGCAAAGCCTAAGAAACGCTGCAACCCCTTAAGATCCTTAGGTTGAGGCCAATCCAAGACAGCAGAAAGTTTGGATGGGTCCATAGCCAATCCCTTTTCTGAGATAATGTACCCCAGGAAAGGCAACTCCTTCACCTCAAACAGACACTTCTCAAGTTTGGCATAGAGGCGGTTCTCCCTCAGCTTCTGGAAAACCTGACACACGTGTCTCCGATGAGAGACCAGATCCGAGGAGTAGATTAGTATGTCATCTAGATAGACAACAACACATCTATCCAAGAAATCTCTGAGAACATCGTTGATGAACTCCTGGAAGACCGCGGGAGCATTACAGAGACCGAAAGGCATCACGAGATACTCGTAATGCCCGTCTCTGGTATTAAATGCGGTCTTCCATTCGTCACCCTCTCTAATGCGAACTAAATTATAAGCACCCCTTAAATCGAGCTTGGTGAAGACTCGGGCCCCTGCCACCTGAGAAAACAGATCATCAATCAGAGGCAGTGGATACCGATTCTTCACCGTAATCCGATTAAGGGCACGATAATCGATGCAAGGTCTCAAGCCTCCATCCTTCTTCTCCACAAAGAAGAATCCAGCTCCAGCAGGGGAAGTGGATGGACGAATGAAATTCTTCTCAAGGTTCTCTTTAATATACTCCCGCTGAGCCTGAACCTCAGGCCCAGTGAGATTATAAAGATGCCCTCGTGGTGGCATGGTGCCTGGCAACAGGTCTATAGGACAATCATATGACCTGTGGGGAGGTAATACATCAGCCCCCTGAGGACTGAACACATCTCGGAAATTATGATACTGCTGTGGTAAAGTACTTAATACTTCCATGGAGGCTAGTGACAGGTCGGGACGAATGCACTTAATAAGGCATTCCGTACTCCACTGACAGATAAGACCCGAGCGCCAGTCCACTACTGGATTATGGAGCCTTAACCAAGGGAGACCCAAAATCACGGGAGTGGATGGCATGTCAAGGACAAAAAGGCTTAAGGTCTCCCGATGATCAGCCCCCACCGTTACCTGTATTCCCGGAGTCATCCACACTGCACGACCATCTTGAAGAGGGGAACCATCAATCGCGGTCACTGACATGGTGGTTTTCGGCTGGATCAACGGGATGCCAAGTCGACGAACCAAGGTTGAGTCCACAAAATTCCCAGCGGCCCCAGAATCGATTAGTGCTGACAACTCATGGACCTTGTCTTGCCACCGTAAGGATATGGATACCATCACCCGGCTTGGAGGAGGGATAATAGCACCTAGGGGGTTCTCCTCTATGCCCCCTAGGTTCATTTGTTTCCCGCCGGCAGGAGGGGACAGGTTTTAACGAGGTGTCCAGACTTCCCGCAAAATAGGCACAGGCCTTTCTGTTGGCGACGAGCTCGTTCTGCCTGTGTGAGATGGGAGGATCCAACCTCCATTGGCTCTTCGGCCGATTTTAGAGGCCCTGGATGTGGTCGAGAGGATGAAAACCGAGACGACCGTTCCACTCGCCTCTCACGGATTCGCCTGTCGGCATCGATTGCCTGAGAGATAGCCATTTCCAACGAGAAGGGGGTAGGCAAGGCCAAAAGAAGATCCCGGACCGCATCCGAAAGTCCCAAACGGAAGCGATGGCGTAGGGCTGCGTCGCCCCAGGTGGTGAAAGCTGCCCATCGCCTGAATTCCGCAGCGTATTCTTCAGCTGGGCGGCGGCCTTGTTGAATATGCTCAAGATTGGTCTCTGCGGTGCGAGTACGATCCGGGTCATCGTAAATCACAGCCATAGCCTCGAAGAAGGCATCCACTGACGAAAAAGCTGTATGGTCTTGAGGCAAGTTAAATGCCCAACGTTGGGGGTCTCCACGTAGCAGTGACATTACAATCCCAATTCTCTGCCTGAGAGTGCCAGAAGCCATCGGTCGTAACTGGAAATAAAGGAGACAGGAGTCCCTGAAGTTTAAGAACTCCTGTCGCTCTCCTGTGAAGGGGTCAGGCAGAGGGATCTTAGGTTCTGTTTGATGCCTTGCGATAGTGACGGTTAGTGCTGAGGCTCCCTGGATAAGCTGCTGAACCTCCTCCATCACAGTTGTCAGTTGCTCTTGGATTTGCGCTGCAGCGGCTGCTGGTATATTTGGGCGTCGTTGGAACAGCAGGTTAACGGCTCCCGTTAATTCATTCAGCTGCTGCTGGATCTTGTCCATGGCAACTGTTAGTTGGGCCCACTGTTCTGTAACTCCAAGGCACCAACAAACAGACCAGTGATGAAAGCAAAAAGGTGTTTATTCACCAGAAACATAAACGTCCAGGACACTTGCTGGTAACAAGGAATAATAACAAAAAACCAGGCAAGGAGATTCCAGGAATAGTCCTAACCAGTGCTGAATGATGCTGTGCACTTGGCAGTCGAGTCACTCCAGATCTTGGGTCCGCTGTGAGGACAAAGTTCCTGGCAGTCTTCAGTCACTAGGAGTTGTGACCTATACCTGGTTGACGGAAAATAACAGTGGGCACTGATCACCCTGAGAGACCTCCTTTTAAATGCCTGCTGACCAATCCCAGGGTGCCAAGTGTCCACTACCATAGGTGAACAAATTGCCCTGCACCTGAGTACAAGGCCTAAGGCAATCACAAGTTGATTAACCCATGGCTGGCTCCCTAATCCACTTTGCTCTTGTGAGTCAGTATAATATGCGCCACTGGTCGACGAAGTGCATAAGAAGCGCGTACTCGCGACCGTGTATCCCTTTGCGAACCTGCCCTCGTGCGGACGCACGGACGCATGATTGACTCAGCGCGAGTATGCGAGCGCGTGGACCCAGATGCGGAAACGGAAGTCGCAAGAGACACCGGAGACAACTCTGGCCGCGGCGTCTTGTCACTCGCCTGGCCACTCTGTCCCTGGGACTCCGACGGTCCTCCCCTCCGATGTCCACGCGAACGCATCTCCGCATTGGCTCGCAAAGAGGTCAGCGCTGGTGCATCAGAGACACGCATAACCTGTCCCGCAACTCCACGAGGACCCCTTTTGGTTCCCCTGGAGTGCAAAGCAGGTGAGGATCTTACAATAAGATGAATATAATAAAACAGTTCTTGTCATTAGATGCTGCGAGTTCAAGTTCCTAATACACTGATATATTCTGTTTATTCTGTATCCACAGTTTAAAAGCACAAATATTAAATGTACTGCTTTTGTAAGGCAATATGATAAAATCTTATGATTGATCGAGGACTAGATATCAATTCAAGGTTCACACAGAAGTTTCCTAAACTGCTCATCACTAGTCTTGATAGAGCACCAAAGTGCTCGGGCTGAACACATCCCGAGTATAATGGAAGTCAATGGGAGAACCCGAGCATTAAACCAGGCACCCCCTGCTCTGACCAAAGAGGGTGTCTGGTTTACAGAAAAAGGTTAGAAATTGATGGAAACACCACCAAAACTGTTTAAAAACAGCATGGAGAGGACATCTGCATGCATCTTGGACTCCTATTACCTATGACATACAATAGACAACCACACAAAGGCTATATGCCAAAAGCCAGGTACAGTATGTGCAAGCCAACAATCTATCCATGAAACAGATACAGTCAGTACACCTTCTAATCGCAGCCTTGTGCACTATGAGACATTCTCATCTGACTGAGAGCCATTAAGCTTTAATGTTGCTTCATATCTGTTGGATGTCTTAGGTGGACCTCCGCACCTAGATCATTATCATTGGGGTGACCAAAAGTTTTTTGAGTTATGCTGACTGTATCTGTCTCATGGATAAATTGTTGGCTTGCACATACCTGGCTTTTGGCATATAGCCTTTGTGTGGTTGTCTATTGTATGGCATAGGTAATGGGAGTCCAAGATGCATCCAGACATCCCTCCCATGCTGTTTTCAAACCATTTTGGTGGTGTTTCCATCAATTTCTGACCTTTTTCTGTGAACCAGACACTCTCTCTTCTTCAGAGCAGGGGGTGCCTGGTTTAATGCCCAGGTCTCCCTTTGATTTTCATTGTGTTCAATTGTGCTCGAGCATACACAGTATTCGGCCGAACGCTGCGATGTGCCAAGCATAGCGCTGTTCGGCCTAGCATGCTCAACACTACTTATCACCTTGTACTTTTGTTCTATTGGTACATTGTCATCTGTGTTATTAACTAATTCATGACATTGGCAGAAAATGAGGTAATACATCTTGTTTTCAAGACCAAGACAATGTGTTCTCACAGTCACTGGATTTTAGCTGACAACTCCCAATTAAAATCTTGGCACTTTCTTTCTTTTGAGTCACTCATAAATCAGCACCAGTAACTATCCATCTCCTGCAGGCACAACTGATAATAGGAAAACATCTGAGGTTTACTGTCGACTTCTACAAGTGAAATGTTCAGCAAGTAAATTAAACTTATAAAATCAGTTTTTATCTACATAATAAATGTTCTTTTTGAGTAGCAATAACAATAGTACAGTTACTCTGCAGGATTTCCAGGACTGTAGTTAATGTGTGTGGCACAGGTTATACCAAGACTCTCAATAGCTACCAAAAATCCCCTTAATTACAGAAAAGGCACATGGTAGGCTGTGGTAGAGCCCTGATTTAGGTACTCAGGAGTCTCATGTTACAGCTATAAGCATAGATTTATCTCTGCATTTAGTGATGAGTGAGGCGAGCTTTGGATGCTACATCTAAAATCGCTTCATTCAAACTTCGGATTAGAATGTATGGGCTCTGATGAGCCAAAGTCAGTTATTTAAGAAGTAGCGTGTGACTTTGTTCAATAACTTCGATAACTACGTTTTAAAGGGAAAAAACACTTTAAAACTTGAAACCGAACAGAGTTTAAATTCAACTGCCAAAATTATTCAATGAAGTATTGCGCAACTTCACGAATAAGTGACTTCGGCTCATCGGAGTCCATACATTCTAGTACTGTACAGAGACAGAACTCTGTACAGTATCAATCCAAAGTTTTGAACAAAGTGACTTCGGATGTAGCATTTCGCTCAAAATTATCTGCATTATTAATTTAATCTCTTTTAAGCTTAGTGTGTATTGAACACGTAAAAAAAATATTTTCTATATTTCTTTAAGAGTATATGCACACTGAATTGCAGTTTGTGAAAATGTTCCACATGCATTTCCTCACTACATCCATACCAAAATCTGCCCTGCATTATAAACCTCATAGCCATGCAAACAATCAACATCCTATGGATTTGAAAATCTACGCTGCAGGTCAAAGTGGGAAAATTATTCTTTGTGAGGTGAAATTGAAAAAAAAAAAAAATAGTGCAATTTGTCAATTTTTTTTTTGTTTTTTTTTATGGTGTTCATTGCGTGCTACAAATAACATGACTACTTTATTATATGGGTTAGTACAATGAAGACACTACCAAATGTATGTAATTTTTTATTATGTTTTGCTAATTATAATAAAAAATGTTATTCTTTGCTTGCCAATATTTTGGCATCCATAAATTTTTATATTTCTGTCCAAATTGCTGTGTGAGAGCTTGTTTTTTGCAAAACGAGCAGTAGTTTTTACTGGAATCATTGTGGGTTGAATATGACTTTTTGGGCGGGCCTCGAAAAAGTTGATGAAAAAGGAAAATTGGATGATTCATCCATATAAAGAGGGAGCGTATCACTACACAAAGCACATTCACTATTCTCCACTGGGCTGTATTGGTATGTCTAAGCCAGTTTCTCTCCATCTATCTTCTCTTGGTAACCTAGAGATAGTAGAGAGTAGATGGAGTGGAGTAACACATGACTGCATTGTTTTTTAGCCTGTATATGTTTTTTATTATCTAACCATGGAGATACATACATTACATTCAGAAAGTCTTCAGACCCGTCCTACTTTTCACATTTTAAGTTTTGTTTTTTGTTTTTGAGAAAAAAACAAGTTTGTCTCAATTGATCTGCCTTCATTCCCCCACAATGACAAAATTAAAACAGAATGTTTAACACCTTTGCTAATTTATTGACAATGAAAAACTGAAAATATTGCATTGACAGTATTCAGAGCTTCAGAACCTTTACTCAGTACTTAGCTGAAGCACATTTGGCAGCGATTGCAACCTCCAGTCTTCATTGGTATGATGCCATAAGGTTTGCACACCTGGATTTGGGTATTATCTGCCATTCTTTTCTGCCAATCCTCTCATGCTCTGTCAGGTTGGACGGGGACCTTCAGTGTACATTTTCGGGTCTCTCCAGAGATGTTTAATTGGGTTCAAGTCAGAGCTCTGCCTGGGTCATTCAAGGACATTCACAAAGTTGTCCCTAACCACTTCTGTGTTGTCGTAGTTGTGAGCTTAAGGAATTCCTTTTGTTGGAAGGCAACACTTTTGTCCAGTCTGAGTCTCAAAGCACTCTATACAAGGGTTTAATTAAGAATGTTTCTGTACTGTGATCCATTCAGTTTTGCTTTAACCCTGACCAGTCTCACTGACCCAGCCACTGAAAACACCACCACTGCATGGTGCTGAAACCACCATGTTTCACTGTTAGGGACAGTATTATGAGGGTGAGGAGCAGTTCCTGGTTCCCCCCAGACATGATATGAAATTAAGTCCAAAAAGTTTAATCTTGGTTTCATCAGATCAGATAATATTATTTGTCACAATCTGAGTAACCTTTAGGTGCTCTTCAAACAAGCTCCAAGCAGGATTTAATTCACTTTTGCTGAGAAGAGGCTTCTTTTTGGCCACTGTGCCATAAATTCAAGTTTGCTGGAGTGCTGCACACAGGATATCTGGAGCTTAGCAAGAAGGACCATTGGATTCTTGGTCACCTCTCTTACCAAGGCATTTTTCTTCTGATTACTTAGTTTGGAGGGATGGCCAGCTCTAGGAAGAGTCCTGGTTATTATTTCAGCTGCATTGATTCAATTGCTAATGTGAGCATAACATTTAAACTTTTGGGGTCATTTCTCAAACTGGTGTAAATTAGATCTGGCTTACTTGCCAATAGCAATCAATCAAATTCCACCTTTCATTTTTCAAAGGAACTGTGAAAAATAAATGGTGAAATCTGATTGGTTGCTATGGGCAACTAAGCCAGTTCTACTTTACACCAGTTTTATAAATGACTCCATTTGTGTTTGCAAGAATTGTTAAAATCAGATACAAAACGTGGCTTATTGTGTAATTGGAAAGGCAGTCTTACAATTATAAGAAAGGAGTCTATTGGTTTCTTGTTGGGAAACAGTTTGGGACCACACAAGCCTAATCAGTATTCCAAGTTAATCACCAATTATTAAGTTATGCCAAGATATACCCTAGCATTTGACTCTCATTTCTGACATTGAGTTATTACTATAAGCACTGGTGCCTTGCAGCGCTGGTATCCTATGTTCAAATCCGACCAAGGACAACATCTGCATGGAGTTTGTATGTACTACCTGTGTTTATGTGGGGGTAAAAATTTCTGTAAAGAGCTGTGGAGTATAGTAGCGCTATATAAGTGCATACAATAAACAAATATTGAGAGGACAGTTTAAGTGAGTATTGTTTTTCATTAGTGTTGAATGCATTTAAGCCAATTTAAGCCAAACGAATTGACTTCGATTTGAATTTCCGGAAAAATTTGATTCGCCGTGGAGCTGAATTTCCTCACACTTCATGGTAACAAATCTATTTTTCCTGAAATGGCGGCAAAAACAAACAAACATACTCACCTCATCCATTTGCTCACGGAGAGGTTGTTGTGGCCATCTAGATTGAAGGTACAGCATAATGACATGATGACATCATCATGTCACCGTGCAAGATTTCGCATGGTGTCTTTAATCAAGGTGGCCGTGATGGCCTCTCCGCGGGCAAATGGATAAGGTGAGTATTTATTTTTAATATTTTTACTGGAATAACCCCTGAAAGCCCTCAATTGTAGCATCAGATGTCACGATCAGCAACGAATGTGGCATTCAAAAGGTTCTTTAGAGGGGGGGGGGGTTGGGGTGCAATCGTCGTTCTGTCACTGCGCCTGCTACATACAAAGGAATGTGCTTTGAGACAAAGTAATTAGTCACAAAGCAAGCCAAATCGAAATTTTTCATAACTTCGCTCATCACTACTTTTTATTATCAGTTTCTTGGATTAATATTTAGCATTGGCAATAGGTTTGTTTAGAAGAGCCATTTAAAGCCTAATGAGAACAATTTCAACATAATGAAAATGTGATTAACAACTTGCGCCAATTGGCAGCAGAAGTCCTGATAATGAAAAATGACACAGATTAGTGCAGAACTGGATAACTATGTTACACTTATTAAAATATACAAATCATTTGTTTAGAAGATTCAGTCTTTTCACAATTATCAGGGACAGCAGTATCATCAGTAATCCATTAGTCATCCTTCCTTTGTCAAATATATAAATATATATAAAAAAATAACAAGATCAGCAGCACTCTCATAAAGTCAAAATTAAAAATAAGGAGTTTATTGACCCATGTGGACGTGATTTTCGGCTCAAACACTAGAGCCTTTCTCAAGTGACCCTTTTGAGATTTGGTTAACTTCAGGTTCCTAAATTTTTCAAAAAGTAGACCTGTATCGATTCTATCCAAGATAAAGTTGCTCGAGTTGCCCTGAAAATTGTTATATAACACCCTTTAGTCTCCTAGGGCTCAGAATTTTTAGGAAAAGATTTTATTTCATTTTGTTAATTTTGGATGAAATTTTGCTTTTTATCTCCCCCCTCCCCAAGAATGCAAATAATAATAATAGCAAATATAGTTAGAGTGACAGCGTCAACACAGTGTTTTTAAAAACACACCGCGCTGTTGCATGTGTTTTGCACATTTCAAAGCTTCCAAAAATTGTTCCTTAATGAGGGCAGGTGGTATTTATGGGATTTAAAAAAAAACACCACACCACCTGTGCTAGAGTTCAGGAAAAATAAATTTAGGAGAAGGCACGGAAGTACGCCATATTTGCAGACCTACAAAATTTTAATTTTTCTTTGAACAGCGGAACCCTTGCTTGATTGGCGAGAAGTCCCACTTTAGGCAAAGGCATGGAAGTGGGCCCCATTTGCAGACTGGTGAGAGTTACATTTTCCATCTAGCACCAGAACCCTTGTGTGTCTGGCCAAGAGTCCCAACCCACAGCCCGGGATACACCCCAGAAAAATGTAATTTAAATGAAGGTACAGAAGTGCGCTACATTTGCAGACTCTAGAGAGTCCATGTAGCAGTGGAATCCTTATGTGTTTGGAGAGACGTCCCACACTGCTTGTGCCAGAGTCCCAAAAAATTTAATTTAGGTGAAGGTGAGTGAAGACAAATAGGACACCACTTGCAGACTTCTATAGGGCTGCAAGGAGAAGGAGCATGTGACCCCTGGCTCCAATGCATGGAGTCAGACTTCCACGTAATCCAGCTATGACAGAGAGGAGGAATGAGCCATCCAATTCACAATCCCATCCTCTTTCTCCTCAATGATAATGTAGCATCTTTCTGAAGCCAGAGAGAAATATGGCCACTACTACTATTACTTCTGGCCAGATAGCTGGTGCTACTACTACCCACATTATGGCTCTGGAAGGACAAGGCCTGACTTTCTTTCATTTGGAATCCTTCCATATTCCAGACAATTGGACTAATGTACACAGTCACACAAAGTATGGAACGGTTTGCAAGTTTGTTTTCTGGAACAATTAGTGGCTCAATTAATATACTCAATTGGCTAACGGTAGATATGGTCTAAGCTAAGTTAAGGTAAATGTAGACAAGCATTCAGCTCCAGAAGGATTGCATTCAATAGGTCTTAAAGAACTCAGTTGAGTAATTGCTGTGCCCCTATTCATAATTTTTAGATATTCTCTAGGGACTCGTACAGTGCCAAGTGACTGGCAAAAGGCAAAAGTGGTGCTCATATTCAAAAAGGGCTTTAGGTCCTCCACAGGTAGTTATATACCAGAAAGCCAGTAAGCTTAACTTCTGATGTGGGGAAAATGGTTGAAGGACTAGGTACAATATGTGACTGTTAGTAATATCATATTTACTAAGGGCGACAATGTCAAACTGATTTGTTTTTATGAGAAAGTGAGTAGAAACCTGGACAGAAGGGCGGCTGTGGATGTAGTGTTTCTGGATTTTGCAAAGCATTTGATACTGTCCCTCATAGATGTTTAATAATCAAAATAAGGTATATAGGCTTGGAAAGTATAGTTTGTAATTGGATTGAAAACTTTCTGAAGGACCGTGTCAAGAGAGTTGTGGTTAAAGATTCTTATTTTGAATGGTCCCGGGCTATAAGTCGTGTACCCCAAGGTTCAGGGCTGGGTCCATTTTATTTAATTTTTTTTTATTATAAAATCGAGGATGGGACTAAATGCACCATTTATATTTTTGCAAATTACACCAAGCTATATAGTACTGTGCAGTCTATGTAAGATGTCATAGATTAAATAACAGCATACAATGTCAATCAGCTGCTTCTAAGGCTAGCAGGATATTGTCATGCATTAAACAAGGCATGGACTCGCGGGCAGTGATGTAATATCACCACTTTACAAAGTATTGGTGCGGCCTCATCTGGAATACGTAGTTCACTTCTGAGCACCAGTCAATAGAAAGGATCCCCCAGAGATAAAAAAAAATACAAAAAAGAGAGACTAAACTGATAAGTGGCATGGAGGGTCTTAGTTATGAAGAAAGATTAAAAGAATTACATTTATTTAGTCTTGAGAAGGTACGTCTAAGGGGGCACAGGATTAACCTATACAAATATATAAATTGGTCGTGCAAAAATATGGTGAAAACGGTTCCATGTAAAATCCCCTCAAAAGACAAGGGGGCACTGCCTCCATCTGGAGAAGAAATGTGGGTGTCCTTCTTTTGCTTTTGTGTTTTTTTTCTGCCAACATTTGCAGTAAAAGGGCGCTGCATGCCGTTTTAGTGGATTTGTCCAAAACCCTAAGGACATTATCCTGATGGTCCCCTGGTATTAATCCTATAAACCCTATACAGTGATTTGGCCTTTGCTGCAGAGAAGCCATCAGCCTGCTACCCCGTGGAGTAGTCCCGGTTGGATGCTGGCCCACAGGGATTAAAGACACAGGTGCATGGTTCCAAGGGAAAAGGCAATGCACATAGTCAGGAAACATGCAGAGGTCTGGGCTGGCAGAGTGTGTGCAAATCCATGAAACAATTCAAAGGTCAGGTCAGGTGGCAGAGGATCAGGAACCATGAAATAGGCAGTGATAGCTAGAGAAATTGATAATAGCTCTTTATAGAGGTCAGTAGAGACCAATTTTTCAAGCAAGAAAGTGATATAAGCAGCATAGCTTTATAGGAGAGTTTATGACTTAATTAGTCAAGCAGCTGAGCATAGGATCAGAGACGGAATTAATCCCTGCAGTGCTGCAGAGAAAGGTCTCTCTAATACACACACAGGAAGAGGCGCTGCAGCCAGGCTGCAGCCTGCATTCTGGGACACAGAAGTCTGGAGGCTAGGTAGAAGCTATCTAGTGATGTGACCCCTGTGCCCACCCTAGATAGCGGATTGGTGGTTGGCACAGAGCGACACCATGACACTTTATGCTTACAAATTTCTTTGTGAAGTCAATCAGGCTCAAAAGGCTGACATTGCTCTAAGTGGTGTTGTTCATTGACAATTGTTCACTGGGGAGGGAATGGCACCTGTCACTCAGGAATAAACTTTTACTTTGTGATTTACTGTAGCAAATCAATTTACACATATCTCTCTATTTTTGTTCTTTTCATTGTACTTTGCTTGTCTAGTTCTTCTATCTTTAGTGTAGTTTCACGATTTTTCTTAATCAGATTTATTCACTGCCTTTACCAGCTAAGCAATTTCCCTTAGGCATCCACTTGGCATGGACTTTCACTTGGCTTGCACATCCTATTTATCCTCTCTTTGTCTGGCTATATTTCTTAAGAACTGGTTTGTAGTGTTTGTAATACATAGCTTGTTACTTTCTTTGAAAACTGTATATGTTTTATTTGCCATGTACATTTACTCCTCTGTCTGACATAAAGGTCTGTTACTAAATTTAGTGAAGATGAAGGTGCAGACACAATCTTATAAATTAGATGAGTATGTCATTTAAACTTAATGCATTTGGCTCTTTTTAGTATAATTGGCACATGGCCATTCATTATAAAAAAAGAAAAAACTAAAAAACTTTTTTTTTACCTGTAGAATACTTTAATAAATAAGTATAACATTTATCTGAACAGAAATAAAATGTATAGAATGAAAATGGGTTGCTGGTGGCTCACCTGGCCAATACAATGGGTAGGTGCTCTAGGTTTTAACTGATTCACCCAATCAGGAAAGGAGAGTATGCAATAAAAATGTTTATGAAAAACCGGCACTCTTCACCCGGTAGTATGCTTAAAGAGCAAAGTAGACAGATTGGTAGGTAAAAATGTGCATTTATTAAATATCAATAGTATAGGGTATATTATATTGAGAGAGGGGATTGAATACGTACATTCATAGGATCTAATTTAAAGGGTAATATTCAGTAATAGTAACCAATTTCATAAAAAGACATCAAAATTGAAAAAAATGAACAATAAAATATAAAATATAGAATGTGAAATATAAAAATGGGAGTGCATGTAATCATTCAGCGGTGATTTCCACCTTCAATGGTTTGTTGACACTCTGATGGATTGATATCCCGTGTGAACAGTTTGTAGATAGGTGAGGTAACAATAAGAAAAAATAAGGTAAAAATAAGGCAAGGTAAATGTTTGTTAATTGTAGTACTTCCCTGTTAGGAACTCCCGGCCAGTCACTGTAATGGTAGTAATAAAATAAAAAAAAGGAGGGGGATGTCAGTAGGGTGCTGCGCCTAGTATGGAGTCCCACACGGTGAGAAGGGCTGCACCCTGACTGTAATTTACCTTCTTTGTAAAGTGAGAGTGTCCCGGCTGTTGGTGCGCCCTTACTGCGCTCCGTGCTGGCCGCTCGGATATTTCGGCGTCCCAAGTGGATGCGACGTCACTAGAGTTGAGCGGACACCTGGATGTTCGGGTTCGGGATCCGAACCCGATCCGAACTTCGTCCCGAACCCGAACTTTTCGGCACTAAAAAGGCTGTAAAACAGCCCAGGAAAGGGCTAGAGGACTGCAAAAGGCAGCAACATGTAGGTAAATCCCCTGCAAACAAATTTGGATAGGGAAATTGATTAAAATAAAAATTAAATAAATAAAAATTAACCAAAATCAATTGGACAGAGGTCCCATAGCAGAGAATCTGGCTTCACGTCACCCACCACTGGAACAGTCCATTCTCAGATATTTAGGCCCCGGCACCCAGGCAGAGGAGAGAGGTCCCGTAACAGAGAATCTGTCTTCATGTCAGCAGAGAATCAGTCTGCATGTCATAGCAGAGAATCAGGCTTCACGTCAGCCATCACTGCAAAAGTCCATTGTCATAAATTTAGGCCCAGCACCCAGGCAGAGGAGAGAGGTCCCGTAACAGACAATCTGGCTTCATGTCAGCAGAGAATTAGTCTGCATGTCATAGCAGAGAATCAGGCTTCACGTCAGCCACCACTGCAACAGTCCATTGTCATAAATTTAGGCCCAGCACCCAGGCAGAGGAGAGAGGTCCCGTAACAGACAATCTGACTTCATGTCAGCAGAGAATCAGTCTTCATGTCATAGCAGAGAATCAGTCTTCATGTCATAGCAGAGAATCAGTCTTCATGTCATAGCAGAGAATCAGGCTTCACGTCACCCACCACTGTAAGAGTCCATTTTCATAAATTTAGGCCCAACACCCAGGCAGAGGAGAGAGGTCCCGTAAGAGACAATCTGGCTTCATGTCAGCAGAGAATCAGTCTTCATATCATAGCAGAGAATCAGGCTTCACGTCACCCACCAATGTAAGAGTCCATTTTCATAAATTTAAGCCCAGCACCCAGGCAGAGGAGAGAGATCCCGTAACAGACAATCTGGCTTCATGTCAGCAGAGAATTAGTCTTCATATCATAGCAGAGAATCAGGCTTCACGTCACCCACCACTGTAAGAGTCCATTTTCATAAATTTAGGCCCAGCACCCAGGCAGAGGAGAGAGGTCCCGTAACAGACAATCTGGCTTCATGTCAGCAGAGAATCAGTCTTCATGTCATAGCAGAGAATCAGTCTTCATGTCATAGCAGAGAATCAGGCTTCACGTCACCCACCACTGTAAGAGTCCATTTTCATAAATTTAGGCCCAGCACCCAGGCAGAGGAGAGAGGTCCCGTAACAGACAATCTGGCTTCATGTCAGCAGAGAATCAGTCTTCATATCATAGCAGAGAATCAGGCTTCACGTCACCCACCACTGTAAGAGTCCATTTTCATAAATTTAGGCCCAGCACCCAGGCAGAGGAGAGAGGTCCCGTAAAAGACAATCTGGCTTCATGTCAGCAGAGAATTAGTCTGCATGTCATAGCAGAGAATCAGGCTTCACGTCAGCCACCACTGCAACAGTCCATTGTCATAAATTTAGGCCCAGCACCCAGGCAGAGGAGAGAGGTCCCGTAACAGACAATCTGGCTTCATGTCAGCAGAGAATCAGTCTTCATGTCATAGCAGAGAATCAGTCTTCATGTCATAGCAGAGAATCAGGCTTCACGTCACCCACCACTGTAAGAGTCCATTTTCATAAATTTAGGCCCAGCACCCAGGCAGAGGAGAGAGGTCACGTAACAGACAATCAGGCTTCATGTCAGCAGAGAATCAGTCTTCATATCATAGCAGAGAATCAGGCTTCACGTCACCCACCACTGTAAGAGTCCATTTTCATAAATTTAGGCCCAGCACCCAGGCAGAGGAGAGAGGTCCCGTAAAAGACAATCTGGCTTCATGTCAGCAGAGAATTAGTCTGCATGTCATAGCAGAGAATCAGGCTTCACGTCAGCCACCACTGCAACAGTCCATTGTCATAAATTTAGGCCCAGCACCCAGGCAGAGGAGAGAGGACCCGTAACAGACAATCTGGCTTCATGTCAGCAGAGAATCAGTCTTCATGTCATAGCAGAGAATCAGTCTTCATGTCATAGCAGAGAATCAGTCTTCATGTCATAGCAGAGAATCAGGCTTCAAGTCACCCACCACTGTAAGAGTCCATTTTCATAAATTTAGGCCCAGCACCCAGGCAGAGGAAAGAGGTCCCGTAACAGACAATCTGGCTTCATGTCAGCAGAGAATTAGTCTGCATGTCATAGCAGAGAATCAGGCTTCACGTCAGCCACCACTGGAACAGTCCATTGTCATAAATTTAGGCCCAGCACCCAGGCAGAGGAGAGAGGTCCCGTAACAGACAATCTGGCTTCATGTCAGCAGAGAATCAGTCTTCATGTCATAGCAGAGAATCAGTCTTCATGTCATAGCAGAGAATCAGTCTTCATGTCATAGCAGAGAATCAGGCTTCACGTCACCCACCACTGTAAGAGTCCATTTTCATAAATTTAGGCCCAGCACCCAGGCAGAGGAGAGAGGTCCCGTAACAGACAATCTGGTTTCATGTCAGCAGAGAATCAGTCTTCATATCATAGCAGAGAATCAGGCTTCAAGTCACCCACCACTGTAAGAGTCCATTTTCATAAATTTAGGCCCAGCACCCAGGCAAAGGAGAGAGATCCCGTAACAGACAATCTGGCTTCATGTCAGCAGAGAATTAGTCTGCATGTCATAGCAGAGAATCAGGCTTCACGTCAGCCACCACTGCAACAGTCCATTGTCATAAATTTAGGCCCAGCACCCAGGCATAGGAGAGAGGTCCCGTAACAGACAATCTGGCTTCATGTCAGCAGAGAATCAGTCTTCATGTCATAGCAGAGAATCAGTCTTCATGTCATAGCAGAGAATCAGTCTTCATGTCATAGCAGAGAATCAGGCTTCACGTCACCCACCACTGTAAGAGTCAATTTTCATAAATTTAGGTCAGCACCCAGGCAGAGGAGAGAGGTCCCGTAACAGACAATCTGGCTTCATGTCAGCAGAGAATCAGTCATCATATAATAGCAGAGAATCAGGCTTCACGTCACCCACCACTGTAAGAGTCCATTGTCATAAATTTAGGCCCAGCACCCAGACAGAGGAGAGAGGTCCCGTAACAGACAATCTGGCTTCATGTCAGCAGAGAATCAGTCTTCATATCATAGCAGAGAATCAGGCTTCACGTCACCCACCACTGTAAGAGTCCATTTTCATAAATTTAGGCCCAGCACCCAGGCAGAGGAGAGAGGTCCCGTAACAGACAATCTGGCTTCATGTCAGCAGAGAATTAGTCTGCATGTCATAGCAGAGAATCAGGCTTCACGTCAGCCACCACTGCAACAGTCCATTGTCATAAATTTAGGCAGAGCACCCAGGCAGAGGAGAGAGGTCCCGTAACAGACAATCTGGCTTCATGTCAGCAGAGAATCAGTCTTCATGTCAAAGCAGAGAATCAGGCTTAATGTCATAGCAGAGAATCAGTCTTCATGTCATAGCAGAGAATCAGGCTTCACGTCACCCACCACTGTAAGAGTCCATTTTCATAAATTTAGGCCCAGCACCCAGGCAGAGGAGAGAGGTCCAGTAACAGTCAATCTGGTTTCATGTCAGCAGAGAATCAGTCTTCATATCATAGCAGAGAATCAGGCTTCACGTCACCCACCACTGTAAGAGTCCATTTTCATAAATTTAGGCCCAGCACCCAGGCAGAGGAGAGAGGACCCGTAACAGACAATCTGGCTTCATGTCAGCAGAGAATTAGTCTGCATGTCATAGCAGAGAATCAGGCTTCACGTCAGCCACCACTGCAACAGTCCATTGTCATAAATTTAGGCCCAGCACCCAGGCAGAGGAGAGAGGTCCCGAAACAGACAATCTGGCTTCATGTCAGCAGAGAATCAGTCTTCATATCATAGCAGAGAATCAGGCTTCACGTCACCCACCACTCTAAGAGTCAATTTTCATAAATTTTGGCCCAGCACCCAGGCAGAGGAGAGAGGTCCAATAACAGACAATCTGGCTTCATGTCAGCAGAGAATTAGTCTGCATGTCATAGCAGAGAATCAGGCTTCACGTCAGCCACCACTGCAACAGTCCATTGTCATAAATTTAGGCCCAGTACCCAGGCAGAGGAGAGAGGTCCCATAACAGACAATCTGGCTTCATGTCAGCAGAGAGTCAGTCTTCATGTCATAGCAGAGAATCAGTCTTCATGTCATAGCAGAGAATCAGTCTTCATGTCATAGTAGAGAATTAGGCTTCACGTCACCCACCACTGTAAGAGTCCATTTTCATAAATTTAGGCCCAGCACCCAGGCAGAGGAGAAAGGTCCCGTAACAGACAATCTGGCTTCATGTCAGCAGAGAATCAGTCTTTATATCATAGCAGAGAATCAGGCTTCACGTCACCCACCACTGTAAGAGTCCATTTTCATAAATTTAGGCCCTGCACCCAGGCAGAGGAGAGAGGTCCCGTAACAGACAATCTGGCTTCATGTCAGCAGAGAATCAGTCTTCATGTCATAGCAGAGAATCAGTCTTCATGTCATAGCAGAGAATCAGTCTTCATGTCATAGCAGAGAATCAGGCTTCACGTCACCCACCACTGTAAGAGTCAATTTTCATAAATTTAGGTCAGCACCCAGGCAGAGGAGAGAGGTCCCGTAACAGACAATCTGGCTTCATGTCAGCAGAGAATCAGTCTTCATATAATAGCAGAGAATCAGGCTTCACGTCACCCACCACTGTAAGAGTCCATTGTCATAAATTTAGGCCCAGCACCCAGACAGAGGAGAGAGGTCCCGTAACAGACAATCTGGCTTCATGTCAGCAGAGAATCAGTCTTCATATCATAGCAGAGAGTCAGGCTTCACGTCACCCACCACTGTAAGAGTCCATTTTCATAAATTTAGGCCCAGCACCCAGGCAGAGGAGAGAGGTCCCGTAACAGACAATCTGGCTTCATGTCAGCAGAGAATTAGTCTGCATGTCATAGCAGAGAATCAGGCTTCACGTCAGCCACCACTGCAACAGTCCATTGTCATAAATTTAGGCAGAGCACCCAGGCAGAGGAGAGAGGTCCCGTAACAGACAATCTGGCTTCATGTCAGCAGAGAATCAGTCTTCATGTCAAAGCAGAGAATCAGGCTTAATGTCATAGCAGAGAATCAGTCTTCATGTCATAGCAGAGAATCAGGCTTCACGTCACCCACCACTGTAAGAGTCCATTTTCATAAATTTAGGCCCAGCACCCAGGCAGAGGAGAGAGGTCCAGTAACAGTCAATCTGGTTTCATGTCAGCAGAGAATCAGTCTTCATATCATAGCAGAGAATCAGGCTTCACGTCACCCACCACTGTAAGAGTCCATTTTCATAAATTTAGGCCCAGCACCCAGGCAGAGGAGAGAGGACCCGTAACAGACAATCTGGCTTCATGTCAGCAGAGAATTAGTCTGCATGTCATAGCAGAGAATCAGGCTTCACGTCAGCCACCACTGCAACAGTCCATTGTCATAAATTTAGGCCCAGCACCCAGGCAGAGGAGAGAGGTCCCGAAACAGACAATCTGGCTTCATGTCAGCAGAGAATCAGTCTTCATATCATAGCAGAGAATCAGGCTTCACGTCACCCACCACTCTAAGAGTCAATTTTCATAAATTTTGGCCCAGCACCCAGGCAGAGGAGAGAGGTCCAATAACAGACAATCTGGCTTCATGTCAGCAGAGAATTAGTCTGCATGTCATAGCAGAGAATCAGGCTTCACGTCAGCCACCACTGCAACAGTCCATTGTCATAAATTTAGGCCCAGTACCCAGGCAGAGGAGAGAGGTCCCATAACAGACAATCTGGCTTCATGTCAGCAGAGAGTCAGTCTTCATGTCATAGCAGAGAATCAGTCTTCATGTCATAGCAGAGAATCAGTCTTCATGTCATAGTAGAGAATTAGGCTTCACGTCACCCACCACTGTAAGAGTCCATTTTCATAAATTTAGGCCCTGCACCCAGGCAGAGGAGAGAGGTCCCATAACAGACAATCTGGCTTCATGTCAGCAGAGAATTAGTCTGCATGTCATAGCAGAGAATCAGGCTTCACGTCAGCCACCACTGCAACAGTCCATTGTCATAAATTTAGGCCCAGCACCCAGGCAGAGGAGAGAGGTCCCGTAACAGACAATCTGGCTTCATGTCAGCAGAGAATCAGTCTTCATGTCATAGCAGAGAATCAGTCTTCATGTCATAGCAGAGAATCAGGCTTCACGTCACCCACCACTGTAAGAGTCCATTTTCATAAATTTAGGCCCAGCACCCAGGCAGAGGAGAGAGGTCCCGTAACAGACAATCTGGCTTCATGTCAGCAGAGAATCAGTCTTCATGTCATAGCAGAGAATCAGTCTTTATGTCATAGCAGAGAATCAGGCTTCACGTCACCCACCACTGTAAGAGTCCATTTTCATAAATTTAGGCCCAGCACTCAGGCAGAGGAGAGAGGTCCCGTAACAGACAATCTGGCTTCATGTCAGCAGAGAATGAGGCTTCACGTCAGCCACCACTGCAACAGTCCATTTTCATAAATTTAGGCCCAGCACTCAGGCAGAGGAGAGAGGTCCCGTAACAGACAATCTGGCTTCATGTCAGCAGAGAATTAGTCTGCATGTCATAGCAGAGAATCAGGCTTCACGTCAGCCACCACTGCAACAGTCCATTTTCATAAATTTAGGCCCAGCACCCAGGCAGAGGAGAGAGGTCCCGTAACAGACAATCTGGCTTCATGTCAGCAGAGAATCAGTCTTCATGTCATAGCAGAGAAGCAGTCTTCATGTCATAGCAGAGAATCAGGCTTCACGTCACCCACCACTGTAAGAGTCCATTTTCATAAATTTAGGCCCAGCACCCAGGCAGAGGAGAGAGGTCCCGTAACAGACAATCTGGCTTCATGTCAGCAGAGAATTAGTCTGCATGTCATAGCAGCGAATGAGGCTTCACGTCAGCCACCACTGCAACAGTCCATTGGCATATATTTAGGCCCAGCACACAGGCAGAGGAGAGAGGTCCCGTAACAGAGGATCTGGCTTCATGTCAGCAGAGAATTAGTCTGCATGTCATAGCAGAGAATCAGGCTTCACGTCACCCAACATTGGAACAGTCCAACATCTGTCCAGCATGTGCAAGGTGGAGTTCCACCTGGTAGGCACGTCGCATATGAGGCGGTGAGCGGGAAGGCCGAAGTTACGCTGTAGCGCAGACAGGCGAGCAGCAGCAGGATGTGAACGCCGGAAGCGCGAACAGACGGCCCGCACTTTATGCAGCAGCTCTGACAGGTCGGGGTAGTTGTGAATGAACTTCTGCACCACCAAATTCAGCACATGCGCCAAGCAAGGGATGTGCGTCAAATTGGCTAGTCCCAGAGCTGCAACGAGATTTCGCCCATTATCACACACCACCAGGCCGGGCTTGAGGCTCACCGGCAGCAACCACTCGTCGGTCTGTTGTTCTATACCCCGCCACAACTCCTGTGCGGTGTGGGGCCTGTCCCCCAAACATATGAGTTTCAGAATGGCCTGCTGACGTTTACCCCGGGCTGTGCTGAAGTTGGTGGTGAAGGTGTGTGGCTGACTGGATGAGCAGGTGGAAGAAGAGGAGGAGGAAGCCGAGAAGGAGGAGGTGGCAACAGGAGGCAAAGAATGTTGCCCTGCGATCCTTGGCGGCGGAAGGACGTGCGCCAAACAGCTCTCCGCCTGGGGCCCAGCTGCCACTACATTTACCCAGTGTGCAGTTAGGGAGATATAGCGTCCCTGGCCGTGCTTACTGGTCCACGTATCTGTGGTTAGGTGGACCTTGCTACAGATGGCGTTGCGCAGTGCACACTTGATTTTATCGGATACTTGGTTGTGCAGGGAAGGCACGGCTCTCTTGGAGAAGTAGTGGCGGCTGGGAACAACATACTGTGGGACAGCAAGCGACATGAGCTGTTTGAAGCTGTCTGTGTCCACCAGCCTAAATGACAGCATTTCATAGGCCAGTAGTTTAGAAATGCTGGCATTCAGGGCCAGGGATCGAGGGTGGCTAGGTGGGAATTTACGCTTTCTCTCAAATGTTTGTGAGATGGAGAGCTGAACGCTGCCGTGTGACATGGTTGAGACGCTTGGTGACGGAGGTGGTGGTGGTGTTGGTGGTACATCCCCTGTTTGCTGGGCGGCAGGTGCCAATGTTCCTCCAGAGGCGGAGGAAGAGGCCGAGGCGGCAGCAGCAGAAGAGGCCGAGGCGGCAGCAGCAGAAGAGGTAGCAGGGGGAGCCTGAGTGACTTCCTTGGTTTTAAGGTGTTTACTCCACTGCAGTTCATGCTTTGCATGCAGGTGCCTGGTCATGCAGGTTGTGCTCAGGTTCAGAACGTTAATGCCTCGCTTCAGGCTCTGATGGCACAGCGTGCAAACCACTCGGGTCTTGTCGTCAGCACATTGTTTGAAGAAGTGCCATGCCAGGGAACTCCATGAAGCTGCCTTTGGGGTGCTTGGTCCCAGATGGCGGCGGTCAGTAGCAGGCGGAGTCTCTTGGCGGCGGGTGTTCTGCTTTTGCCCACTGCTCCCTCTTTTGCTATGCTGTTGGCTCGGTCTCACCACTGCCTCTTCCTCCGAACTGTGAAAGTCAGTGGCACGACCTTCATTCCATGTGGGGTCTAGGACCTCATCGTCCCCTGCATCGTCTTCCACCCAGTCTTGATCCCTGACCTCCTGTTCAGTCTGCACACTGCAGAAAGACGCAGCAGTTGGCACCTGTGTTTCGTCATCATCAGAGACATGCTGAGGTGGTATTCCCATGTCCTCTTCATCAGGAAACATAAGTGGTTGTGCGTCAGTGCAGTCTATGTCTTCCACCGCTGGGGAAGGGCTAGGTGGATGCCCTTGGGAAACCCTGCCAGCAGAGTCTTCAAACAGCATAAGAGACTGCTGCATAACTTGAGGCTCAGACAGTTTCCCTGATATGCATGGGGGTGATGTGACAGACTGATGGGGTTGGTTTTCAGGCGCCATCTGTGCGCTTTCTGCAGAAGACTGGGTGGGAGATAATGTGAACGTGCTGGATCCACTGTCGGCCACCCAATTGACTAATGACTGTACCTGCTAAGGCCTTACCATCCTTAGAACGGCATTGGGCCCCACCATATATCGCTGTAAATTCTGGCGGCTACTGGGACCTGAGGTAGTTGGTACACTAGGACGTGTGGATGTGGCAGAACGGCCACGTCCTCTCCCAGCACCAGAGGGTCCACTAACACCACCACGACCATGTCCACGTCCGCGTCCCTTACTAGATGTTTTCCTCATTGTTATGGTTCACCACAACAACAAAAATATTATTTGGCCCAATGTATTGTATTCAAATTCAGCTGAATATAAATTTGAGGCCTAGTATTTAGGCGCTGGGTGACCGGTATGGATTTAGTGACAGAATTAGACTTGGAAATGCACAGTAGCGTGTGTGTGAAGTTATTCTGAATGACCCTATGTGCACCTTGAATATTATATACCCTTTTAGGGATAGATTTCAAATAGCTCTGATATAGCAGAAACCACTAAATTTTGAAATTGCTAAATTTGGAATTGTATTTCAACCCAGAACAAAAAACGTGCTTTGACGGACACTAAATAACTTTCCCAGCCACAACAGTACAGCGGTAACGACAGATTTAGCGGGATATAATTTTGAGGCCTAGTATTTAGGTGCTGGGTGACCGGTATGGATTTACTAACAGAATTAGACTTGGAAATGCACAGTAGCGTGTGTGTGAAGTTATTCTGAATGACCCTATGTGCACCTTGAATATTATATACCCTTTTAGGGATAGATTTCAAATAGCTCTGATATAGCAGAAACCACTAAATTATGAAATTGCTAAATTTGGAATTGTATTTCAACCCAGAACAAAAAATGTGCTTTGACGGACACTAAATAACTTGCCCAGCCACAACAGTACAGCGGTAACGACAGATTTAGCGGGATATAAATTTGAGGCCTAGTATTTAGGCGCTGGGTGACCAGTATGGATTTACTAACAGAATTAGACTTGGAAATGCACAGTAGCGTGTGTGTGAAGTTATTCTGAATGACCCTATGTGCACCTTGAATATTATATACCCTTTTAGGGATAGATTTCAAATAGCTCTGATATAGCAGAAACCACTAAATTATGAAATTGCTAAATTTGGAATTGTATTTCAACCCAGAACAAAAAATGTGCTTTGACGGACACTAAATAACTTTCCCAGCCATAACAGTACAGCGGTAACGACAGATTTAGCGGGATATAAATTTGAGGCCTAGTATTTAGGCGCTGGGTGACCGGTATGGATTTACTAACAGAATTAGACTTGGAAATGCACAGTAGCGTGTGTGTAAAGTTATTCTGAATGACCCTATGTGCACCTTGAATATTATATACCCTTTTAGGGATAGATTTCAAATAGCTCTGATATAGCAGAAACCACTAAATTATGAAATTGCTAAATTGGGAATTGTATTTCAACCCTGAACAAAAAATGTGCTTTGACGGACACTAAATAACTTGCCCGGCCACAACAGTACAGCGGTAACGACAGATTTAGCGGGATATAAATTTGAGGCCTAGTATTTAGGCGCTGGGTGACCGGTATGGATTTACTGACAGAATTAGACTGGGATATGGCCAAAAAATAACCACACTATTGCTGGTTAAATGCACTTGGTGTGACAGATTGACCAACCACACTACTGAGGGTTAAATGCACTTGGTGACGGGCGCAGCTTGCCCCTGATGTAGTATATGGCCAAAAAATTAACAGACTATTGCTGGTTAAATGCACTTGGTGTGACAGCTTCACCCTGATGTAGGCTTTAGCCAAAAAACAACCACACCATTGAGGGTTAAACGCACTTGGTGACAGGCGCAGCTTGCCCCTGATGTAGTATATGGCCAAAAAATGAACAGACTATTGCTGGTTAAATGCACTTGGTGTCACAGCTTGACCAACCACACTACTGAGGGTTAAATGCACTTGGTGACGGGCGCAGCTTGCCCCTGATGTAGTATATGGCCAAAAAATGAACAGACTATTGCTGGTTAAATGCACTTGGTGTCACAGCTTGACCAACCACACTACTGAGGGTTAAATGCACTTGGTGACGGGCGCAGCTTGCCCCTGATGTAGTATATGGCCAAAAAATTAACAGACTGTTGCTGGTTAAATGCACTTGGTGTGACAGCTTGACCAACCACACTACTGAGGGTTAAATGCAGTTGGTGGCGGGCTCAGCTTGCCCCTGATGTAGTATATGGCCAAAAAATTAACAGACTATTGCTGGTTAAATGCACTTGGTGTGACAGCTTGACCAACCACACTACTGAGGGTTAAATGCACTTGGTGACGGGCGCAGCTTGCCCCTGATGTAGTATATGGCCAAAAAATTAACAGACTATTGCTGGTTAAATGCACTTGGTGTGACAGCTTCACCCTGATGTAGGCTTTAGCCAAAAAACAACCACACCATTGAGGGTTAAATGCACTTGGTGACAGGCGCAGCTTGCCCCTGATGTAGTATATGGCCAAAAAATAAACAGACTATTGCTGGTTAAATGCACTTGGTGTGACAGCTTCACCCTGATGTAGGCTTTAGCCAAAAAAACAGCCACACCATTGAGGGTTAAATGCACTTGGTCGCAGCTTGTGCTGGCGCACCACAAGACACAAAATGGCCGCCGATCACCCCAGAAAAAAGTGACTGACAAACGGTCTGGGCAGCCTAAAAACAGTGAGCAATTGAATTTCAGCAGCTCAATGATGCACAGCTGCAGATCGATCGATTAATCAAGTCCTTTGGAGGAGTTAATCTGCCTAATCTCGCCCTACTGTCGCAGCCGCAACCTCTCCCTATGCTAATCAGAGCAGAGTGACGGGCGGCGCTATGTGACTCCAGCTTAAATAGAGGCTGGGTCACATGGTGCTCTGGCCAATCACAGCCATGCCAATAGTAGGCATGGCTGTGACGGCCTCTTGGGGCAAGTAGTATGACGCTTGTTGATTGGCTGCTTTGCAGCCTTTCAAAAAGCGCCAAGAAAGCGTCACAAAAGCGCCAAGAAAGCGACGAACACCGAACCCGAACCTTTACGAAAATGTCCGGGTTCGGGTCCGTGTCACGGACACCCCAAAATTCGGTACGAACCCGAACTATACAGTTCGAGTTCGCTCATCCCTAGACGTCACCTGTATAGCGTCTCACATGTCTTCACTTCGTTCTTTTTGATCCAATGGGAGGGTAAAGTCAGTTGATTGGAAGCGTTTCCAGGATAAATAAATTCCAATAGACACTGTTTTTTTTTACACCATGTCCCATTTGAAGCCTTCCTGATGCACCCCTAGAGTAGAAATTTCCAAAAAGGGACCCCGTCAAGGAAACTACACCCCTCAAGGTATTCAAAAGTGATTTTTACAAACGTTGTTAACCCTTTAGGTGTTCCACAAGAATTAATGGAAAATAGAGATACAATTTCAAAATTTACCTTTTTTGGCAGATTTTCCATTTTTTATTTTTTTTTCCAGTTACAAAGCAAGGGTTAACAGCCAAACAAAACTCATTATTTATGGCCCTGATTCTGTAGTTTACAGAAACACCCCATATGTGGTCTTAGACTGCTGTACGGGCACACAGCAGGGCATAGAAGGAAAGGAATGCCATACGTTTTTTGGAAGGCAGATTTTGCTAGACTGTTTTTTTTTTTACACCATGTCCCATTTGAAGCCCTCCTGATGCACCCCTAGAGTAGAAACTCCATAAAAGTGACCCCATCTAAGAAACTAAACCCCTCAAGGTATTCAAAACTGATTTTACAAACGTAGTTAGCCCTTTAGGTGTTCCACAAGAGTTATTGGCATATAGAGATGAAATATCAGAATTTACATTTTTTGGCAAATTTTTCATTTTAATTCATTTTTTCCAGTAACAAAGCAAGGATTACCAGCCAAACAAAACTCATTATTTATGGCCCTGATTCTGTAGTTTACAGAAAAACATATGTAGTCGTAAACTTCTGTACAAGCACATGGCAGGGCGCAGAAGGAAAGGAATGCCATACGGTTTTTGGAAGGCTAGACAGTTTTTTTTTACACATGTCCCATTTGAAGCCCCCCGATGCACCCCTAGAGTAGAAACTCCAAAAAAGTGACCCCATTTTAGAAACTACGGGATAGCGTGGAAGTTTTGTTGTTACTAGTTTAGGGCACATATGATTTTTGGTTGCTCTATATTACACTTTTTGTGAGGCAAGGTAACAAGAAATAGCTTTTTTGGCAACTTTTTTTGTTATTTACAAGATTCTTCTGACAGGTTAGATCATGTGGTATTTCTATAGAGCAGGTTGTCACGGACGCGGCGATACCTAATATGTATACTTTTTTTTATTTATGTACGTTTTACACAATGATTTCATTTTTGAAACAAAAAATATCATGTTTTAGCGTCTCTATAGTCTGAGTTTTTGGATGATTATCTTAGGTAGGGTCTCATTTTTTGCGGGATGAGATGACGGTTTAATTGGGACTATTTTGGGGTGCATATAACTTTTTGATTGCTTGCTATTACACTTTTTGTGATGTAAGATGACGAAAAATGGCTTTTTTTACACAATTTTTTTTTACAGTGTTCATCTGAAGGGTTTGGACGTGGTGATACCTAATATGTATACTTTTTATTAATTTATGTAAGTTTAACACAATGATTTCATTTTTGAAACAAAAAATATCATGTTTTAGTGTTTCCATAATCTAAGAGCCATAGTTTTTTCAGTTTTTGGGCGACTTTCTTGGGTAGGGTATGATTTTTGCAGGATGAGATTACGGTTTGATTGGTACTATTTTGGGGTGCATATGACTTTTTGATCGCTTGCTATTACACTTTTTGTGATGTAAGGTGACAAAAAATAGTTTATTCAGCACCGTTTTTTTTTTGTTTTTTTTTTTACGGTGTTCATCTGAGGGGTTAGGTCATGTGATATTTTTATAGAGATGGTCGATACGGATGTGGCGATACCTAATATGTATACTTTTTTTTATTTATGTGAGTTTTACACAATAATATCATTTTTGAAACAAAAAAAAATCATGTTTTAGTGTCTCCATATTCTAAGAGCCATAGTTTTTTCAGTTTTTGGGCGATTATCTTAGGTAGGGTCTCATTTTTTGCAGGATAAGATGACGGTTTGATTGGCTTTATTTTGGGGTGCATATGACTTTTTGATCGCTTGCTATTACACTTTTTGTGATGTAAGGTGACAAAAAATTGTTTATTTAGCAGTCGATGATGTCGATGAAAGAGGCATTACTAAGCTTAACACCAGATAACATGTAAAAGGTCCATGGAGACAATACTGTAGAATACCCTTAAAAGTTTTTGTGTTCATTCATTGTTTTCAAAAAATGTCATCTGGCACAAACAACATTTACTATGTTTTCTTTCAACTTGTAACAAAACAGATGTCAGATACAGAACTGTTATGCTTAAAAATAAGCAG